>NC_134589.1:96477418-96777418 GCF_037038515.1 Microtus pennsylvanicus | reverse complement strand
ATTTCTGGATCTGAAACTTTAATTTTTCAGATTGGGAGGCTGACAGTGAGTGGAGGCATTTCGCTAGGGCATGCCATTCTCCGTCACTGTCAAGGAGGGGGCCTGGGCCAAGCAGGCAATAAGCAGGCTGGCCAGCCAAGAAATCCAGAAAAAAAAGTAGCTTGGCAGAAAAGTCACTCTTTTCTGTAGCTCACTGGGGCCTTGATCCCTTCCTATCAACTGTTTACTCAGTTCACCTTTGAAAATCAGCCTTCTTCCTACGAAATGGGTTCTGTGAAGAAGAACCTCTCTGAAGATTTTGGCTGAAGGAGGGCGACTATTTTAAGGGTCCCAACAGTTAGTTTTGCTATTATTTGTTTATTTTTTTTACCATCACACAAAGAACACAGCCATTACAAAGAAAACTTGATGTTAAGACGAATATAATTCACAAGGAGCTGGAGAGATGGCTCGGCCTTAAAAGTAGTTATTGCTTTTGTAGAGGGCCCGAGTTCAGTTCCCAGCAGCCTTACTTACAGGCTTACAACTGCCTGTATCTCCATCTCCAGGGATCTGATACCTTCCTCTGGCCTCCTTGGGCACTTCACTCATGTACATACCACACAAACATACTCTTAATATCAAATAAGCACTTAAAAATAATAATTTACAAATCTCAACTCTTAGGCTTCTTGGCAGAACAAAGAAGCTGAAAGCATTGGGAGCAATCAGATAGTCAAATTCAAGCCCTACGATATTCTACAATTTCACAGAAGTGTGACCTTATGAAAATGTTAATTTTTTAATTTAAAGGAAGAAGGTTTTATTTATTTGCTTGTTTTCATTTTTGAGACTGGGTCATATGTAGCCCAAGCTGTCTTTGATTTTGATTTGTAGATAAACATGCCCATTGACTTGTGATTCTCTCGTTTCTCCACCTGAGTGCTGAGATTACAGGTGTGTACCACCACGCCTAGTGTATGTGACACTGGGGGTGGAATCCAGGGCTTTGTTCACGCCATGTAAACACTCCACAAACTGACTTACATCCCGAGCCCCACAGGAGGATTAGATTTTGACACAGCGTCAGAGGACTCAGTCCTTGGAGCCACAGTTGCTTGTCTTCATTTCATGGGCAGAACATCATGGCAGAAGGAGTGTGTGGCAGAACTCTGGGCTCTTCATTCTAGAAAGTGTTTTTTTGTCCTTTGAGGAGGATAAATATATATATGACTTCAGGGCTAAGGTGCCATTCAGCCTGGATTTTCAGGTGATGTCTCTTTGGGATATTACGTTCGTGACTCCTTCTTATGGGCGAAACAGTTTCCTTGTCTCAAGACATCACACTCACACACATGAGAGGGATAAAATAATAATAGTTTTAAGAAATGTTTTCACAGTTGGATGTGATAACCAATGCAAAGAGGCCTGATTTGTGGTCAGGGCTCTGCAGTGTTCTTCTTCCTACAGGATCTTTCAGGAACTGGAAGAAGTCGAGATAAATTAGATCCAGCACAGTGTAGTGCTGGGGAGAAAAACAGGACAATGAATGATGGTGTCAGACTTTGGGAGGCAATATAACACAGGCATGTGCAAGGTGGTACTTGTCTGAATGTCAGATAAGCTGCCAAGAGGATAAGCATTGCCTCCTATGAGAGCAGTTCTTAGGTTAGGCTCCCAAGAGCTGATTCGGAGGGAACTTTGATGTGAATGGTGAAGGGGATTCTCTCAGAGAAACTGACAGAGGATGGAAGGATGTAAGGTAGGACTGGAGGAGTTTCCAGGACTGACAGAAGATGGGAGGAAGTTAGGCAGGGCTAGAGGGGTCTCAGGAACTGACAGAGGACAGGGGGAAATAAATCAGGCTTGAGGGGTCTCAGGACTGTAGATCATATCTCTGGGAGGAAGTAAGGCAGGCTGGAGGAGTCTCAGGATTATAGATCATATCTCTGAGTTGGAATCTACTTACAGCAAGGATTTTTATTCTCTGTCAGTCATAAACTATGGTGTCTATGAGGACCTACCTCCCTAGCCTGTTTTGGTTCTCTTTGTAGTTCCTAGAAGAGAATGAATTATTTATTTTACTGCAAAATAAAGAAAAGAGTTGTGGGCATTAAGGTTTATTTCGGCTCACAGTCTCAAAGAGTTTCAGTGCATGATATCAGTGAAGACAGGGTGGACATGCTCCATTCATGCTGACAGAAATGTGAAGTGCAGGAAAGAGAGAATGGGCCACCACAGGCCTATTCTTAATGGTCTGCTTCTGCCAGCCAGGCTCCATGTTCAAAAGCCTCCATAGTATCCCCAGGTAGTCTTACCAGTTGGAGGGACAAGTACCCAAAGCATGGACGTGATGGGGGGTTTTAGAGTCAAACTCAAGGGCCATAAACACAAGCCACCAAGGCAAGGTCACAAGAGCCCGTGGAGAGGTGCATGTTCCAAAATGACATTTGCCTCAAAGGGCTGCAGGAGCCTTTTCCAGCCTATAAGTTCTTTAAGAATTCTTATCCTCCCCCGTTGAGAGGCTTGATTCCTTGACTTGATTCCCTACACAACTTATTTCCTTGGTAAGTGGACAACAGCCCAAGGACTGACTGTTCACCAAGTCCCAAGGTCATGAATGGCAAGGGTTCTATGCTTTGGAACCAAGACAGAATATTTTAAAGAAACCCAGACTATAGAGAGAGACCTCTGAGGGCAAGAACTCAGGACCTCAGTCCTGGTAAAGGTCTCACTGATATCCAGCACTATTTTGTCAATGATATGAATGAGAACTCCTTGAAGTAGGTCCTATTGCTTGGGCAACCTCACCTGAGGCTGCATGGAGCAAAAACAAGCCACACTTGCTGACCCCAGCTCACACTGTAGAAACATTAGGAAAATGAGAGGATTGCTCTTCTTTTGAACCGTAAGGTTTTGGAGCAGCATCGACCTAAATAAGACAGCAGATGATGGATCTGTGTGAAATTCCTACAGTGAGGGAGACACTGTTGAAGCTGTGCCAATACCAAGCTGTTTTCATTACTGTAGCTCTGTAATAGAGTTTGAAGTCAGGGATGGTAATGCCTCCGGAAGTACCTTTATTGTATAGAATTGTTTTGGCTATCCTGGTTTTTTTGTTTTTCCATATAAAGTTGACTATTGTTCTCTCAAGGTCTGTGAAGAATTTTGTTGGGATTTTGATGGGGATTGCATTGAATCTATAGCTTGCTTTTGGTAAAATTGCCATTTTTACTCTCCAAGAGCAAGGGAGATCCTTCCATTTTCTGCTATCCTCTTCAGTTTCTTTGTTTTGGTGCTGGGAATAATACCCAAGATCTCATGCATGATGGATATGTGCTCCAGTCTAGGTTTTTCCCCACATATCACACATGTTTTTCTCACTTTCCTTTTTGTTTTATGAGGCAAGGCCTCAGGCAGCCCAACCTGGACTTGAATTTTATATGTCGACAAAGATGACCTTGAACTGCTGATCCTCTTGACTCTTTCAGAGTGCTGGAATTACAGACATGTGTGAGTATGCCCAGTTTATGTGGTTTTGGGATCAAACCCAGGACTTTGTGCATGCTAGGCAAGCTCTCTCCCAGCTGAACTATCCCTCCATCCCTCATGGCCCTTTCTTGAAAGCACTTTTAATGAATTGCTCTCATAAAAATCTCTCCATTCATCTGTTCCTAAGAAAATTTACCTAGCACACATAATGTTTCCTATAGAAGTGTCACTATAGAACTAACATAAATAAATCTTGTATATCTTTCTAAGCACTGGGAATTACTGGTGATCCAAAGTACTAGAAATGATGTTGACTAGATTGTGCTTCTCTGGTATAAGATGTTCTAGTGTTAACAGTGCCATCGTACATTCTACATTCCGTGTAGGAATAAAATAAACATGTCTTCATGTGTGCAAATAGGCAGTGGTCCTTTTGTGTTAATACTGCACTGGATAATCCTGCATTTAAAGACCTCTGGTTCAGCACCAAATTGTGGGCAGCTATTTTATGGACAGTGTGCGTGCATGCATACCTGAGCACACACACACACATGAACACACACACACACACACACACACACACATACACACACACACAAAGTTATGTCCAGTTCTGCCCCACAACAGGTGAGAACCAGATACCTCAATTAAAGGGCAACTGCCTCCAGTAAGTCCCACTTGTAAGGTCTTATGCCATTTTTCACATATCAAGGCCCTTTCCCTTGGTACCATCAAGATATTAGAAAAACCCCAGGTCCTGCCAAGGGATTACTCAGTTTATTAAATTTAGCTTCACAAACAGAGACACTCTGCACTTTGGATCACCCTCGAGAACATGAGCATTAAGGCATTCTATTGGCTTGAAACTCAGCAATTTCACAAGACAATAAAACAATGTATGTTCTTTTCAATCTTTTCCCATGTACTTTATTTGCTAGGGGAAGTAAAAGGCAGTTCAATGATCTGCCATTATGTGATGTGGAAGCTCTCCGTTGAAATTAAATCTTCCCATTACCAGGGTGAATATCCAAATCTGTCGTGTTAGCATTTTCACTTTGTGTGTGTCTGTGTTTGTGGAGGGGTGGACGACTTCAGGGGTGTTTCCACATCCTTTGTTTGAGTCTGGAACCTTGTCAACGAGGTGACACTGAACGTGGATGCTTGTGAGTCACAGAGTGCAGAAGCGGAGGGAAATTTACGGTGTCTACCTTAGAAATGTGCTCTTTAGATTTCTGGAGGTAGAAAGGACCTGAGACCCTAAGAAATACAACACGTTTTGCCCTCAGCTACAGAGTGGGTTAATGAGAGTCAATTAGCTAGGTATTACAGCTGCAGGTTCTGTGATATTTCTGCAGGTCACAGCATTCTGCCTCTCCTATCCTTTATGGACATGTAACCACAACCTGCAGGGTATGTTTTTTCTGGCTATCGTTAAAGGCAGGGGAAACAATATCTTGTTCCATGTAAGAACAAATGGGTTGCATCTAGAAGTCTGAAAGGAGAGGAGGGGCTTGAAAACCGTAGACGAATTTTCTTAACTACTGCAGTGTGCGCTGCCTTCAAAGTCATTACTATTCAATGTCAGGTATAAAAACCACAGAGAATTTACTGAAGTTGACATTCGAAGACATTGTAATAATGTCACCGAGCATGGTAACACAGAAATCCCTTGCATTTCCTTGTGTTTTCAGAGAAAAACTTTCAAGAAAAACCCAATTTCAAGAGTTTCTCCTCCTTGAGCCAGGCAGTGGTGGTGCATGCCTTTAATTCCAGCACTTGGGAGGCAGAGGCACCAAAGCTACAGAGAAACCCTGTCTCAGAAAACAAAACAAAACAAAACAAAAAACAAAACAACAACAAAGAAGAGTTTCTCCACCTTGAAAACACAGGGCATTGGATAATAGACTTGGTAGCTCAAAGAAGTATGAGTTATGCCATGCATTTATGATTCTGTGAGGCATTTGGTCTCTCTAAGCCTATCTCACTATGTATATTGGGAATAAGTTAAATAGTGCTTACATTGTGGGAGCAATTTTAAGGATCAAATAAGAACATTGATGCAAAAAGCATAGCCGCTCAATAAACATTGACTCTTGTTATCAATAACAATAACTATCAAACAATTCAGCAAATAAAAATTGCACTCAGACAAGGTGGTGAGCAATTCACAGCACCTTTTCATGCAGTCCTCCCAGTGAGGATGGATTGGAGATTTCCTCTCTTATATTATGTGTGTGTATGTGTATGTGAGTGATTTTAAAGAAAATAAAAATAATGCTCAAACTTACCAAACTCACCAAAGTTTGCTGCTCCCAAAGCTCATGCTTGTACCTCCACATTGATGGAAATGAAAAAGAGCCTTGGAGTTAATTGAATCCAGCAACACCATCATGACTGGTCTAACATATAGTGCAGAAACATAAGCAGATTTGAGGAATGCTCACTCTATGTCTATGGAGGAGGCCATATTAACACTAGCATGCTTTGGTGTATATAAGGTTCCAGAGTGAATAGATTGACATAAAGATGCCTCACTCAATATTTCCAGAGTGTCTCCCAGGAGGTGTTCTGTGAGACACTATGATGCAGTCTTAATGATTTAGGTTTGCACATCCAGCTCCAGTTGGATGAGTTGTGACTAAACCCCAGGCTCTAGAGCTCCAGGCTGATCATCCATTCACTGTGGCTTTCTGCCTTATTTCTTTGCCACTGAGCCCCTCTGAGCATCTATCATCTGGGGGAGCTTTGGACACCTCAGATTTCACCACTAGGAACTTCTGGCCATCAAAAAGATCCCCCTTCTTCTTATGCCCTCTTCTCTTTCTCTTTTCTGACAGCCCTGTTTGTTGATGAATCCATCACAGGATGACAGTGTCCTGATGATGTACTCATATAACACATTCCCAGTGCCAGTCCTGATGGCCCTGTGATATATGAGGGTTAGAGTTTGTCAATGCCCTGTGCTACCAACAGACCCATCCATTACAATAGCGTCCTCTCCATGAGGTGCTTCATGGAATTGGTGTTCAAAGAAATGAGGAGCTGTGGGCAACAGCGCATAGAGGTAAAAGCAATCTGGAGACACATACTCAGAGCATACATTTGTCCTTAAGAAAGGGATGTTCAGTGGGCTACTGTGGGGGACAGCAGCATTCACCCAAGTATGTCACGCCAGCCACTCTTCCAGGTGTTGAAGATTTATTTAACGATACAGACAGGGATGAGTGTTGTGGCAGCACTTCCTAAACACATGGCATGTGGTTAATACTGAGGTTACCCTACTAAGGACTTCCCATCATATCTCTTGTAGGATGGCTCCATTTGTGGAAGAAGAAACTGAACTAAAGAGAGATTAAATAATGACAGATCCGTCAAGTAAGCTGCAAATACTGACATCAGAGTATAAACTTTAGCTACTAAGTCCATATGGTCTACAATAGATACAGGTCCTCATAAGGACTCAGTGTGGTTTTAATGGTAACAGCACTTTGTAAAAAATTTTACTAACAACATTTTATTACATGAGAAGGCTCAGAGAGAGAGAGCTCACAGGTGCAGGAAATGTCAGAATTGTGGTTTATCTGGTGTCAACTTTATTTGAATTATGTGTAGTCAGAGTGAATTTTAGAAATCAAGTTTTTATTATTATTTAATTGAAAATTTATATAACAATCCCAGTTCCCACTTCCTCTCCTCCTCCCGCTCCTTCTACCTTCTCTCCCTACCACACCCCCCATCCACTCCTCAGAGCGGGTGAGGCTTCCCATGGGGAGTCAACAAAGTCTAGAACATTGTTTTGAGGCAGAACCAAAGCCATCCCCACTGAGAAAGGTATCTCTCCAAAGAGAATGGGCTCCAAAAAGACATTTCAAACAGGAAGGACAAATCCTGGCCTCACAGACTGTCACTCACACTCAGAGGGTCTAGTTTGGTCCTATGCTGGTTCCCTTACTATCAGTACCTGAGCTGACTAGCTCAGGTAAACTGTTTCAGTGGGTATCCCAATCATGGTCTTGACCCCTTTGCTCATATTCTTGCTCTTTCCTCTCTTTGACTGGACTTTAGGAGCTCAGCCCAGTGCTTCACTGTGAACCTCTGCATCTGCTTCCATCAGTTGGATGAAGGCTCTATGATAACAGAGTAGTCATCAAGATGCTTATAGGGGAAGGCTAGTTTAGGCACCCTCTCCACTATTGTTTAGGGTCTTATCCAAAGTCTTCATTGTAGATTCCTGGGAATTTCCCTAGTGCCAGATTTCTTGCTAGCCTCATACTGGCTCTCTTGATCAAGTTATCCCTTTCCTTGTTTTCCCTTTCTGTCCTTCCTGCATCTCGACCATCCTGTTTCCTCATGTTCTCCTCCCCTCCTCTTCTTTCCTCCTCTGCCCCTTCCACCCTCTCTTCTCCCTTTACTGCCATGGACCCGGTTTTCTCAGGAGGTCTTGTCTATTTCTCCGTCACAGGGGCATCCATCTATATCTCTCTAAGGGTTCTGCTTGTTATTTGCTTCTCTGGGATCATGGGCTGCAGGCTGGTTATCCTTTGCTTTACATCTAATATCCATTTATGATTGAGTACATACCGTGTTCATCTTTCTAGGTCTGAATTACCTCACTCAGGATGGGTTTATGAGGTTCCATCCATTTGCATGCAAATTTAAAGATGCCATTTTTTTAAACCACTGAGTTGTACCCCATTGTGTAAATATACCCACATTTTCAAAAATCCCTTATTTGGTTGAGAGGTATCTAGGTTGTTTCCACGTTCTGGTTATTACAAATAATGCTGCTATGAACATAGTTGAGCAAATGACCTTGTACTATTACTGAGCATTCTTTGGGTATATGCCCAAGAGTAGTATTGCTGAGTTTTGAGGTAGGTTGATTTCTGATTTTCTGACAAATTGTCATACTTATTTCCAATTTTCTGCAAAGTATGTCACTCTGACTTCTGAAGTGGCTGTACAAGTTTACACTCTCTCCAGCAATGGAGGAGTATTCCCCTTACTCCACATCCTTTTTAACATGACCTGTTGCTTTTTTTTATCTTAGCCATTCTAACAGGTATAAGATGGAATCTCAAGGTTGTTTTAATTTGCTCTTTCCTCAGCAGAAACTTAGTACCTCTTAGTTCTAGAGGCTGAATGTGCCAGAAGGTGTGGGTGGGTGGGTGTGTCCCTGCCCCTTAGGCTGTCATCTTCTCTCTGTCTCTTGAGACCGCCTTTCTTCTGAAAACACCTGTCCATGTGCCTCGATGTTCTTCCTTATATGAGGGACAGTCCTGTTGAGTTAGGAGCCACCCACTTGACTTCATTTTAGTTTGACAACTACCTCCTTAAAGACCTTGTCTCCAAACTATATTACATTCTGAAGTCCTATGGCTGAGGACTTCAACATGTGAGTTCTGGGGTAGGGCACCCAATTCAATTCCTTGTTGTTGTAACTATGATAAATAAGACTAATACCCTAAATTTCCATTTTATATTATGTTCATTTGTTTCTGCCATTACTCTCATTTGTCCCACTGGAGTGTCAAAGTGGTGCCTCATTCACTGTTGACTTGTATGAGCCTGGCACAGAGGATGTGGTTAAGAAACTGTCATGAATAAATGATTGAAGGCAAGTATGTCTATTTTACTTCTTCTAGAGTTATAAGACTTCCCTTGTGGATGGTCGGACAGAAGAGATATTGAAAAGCCACGGTATCCCATTTCATCTTTTAGAGACTAGTTTCCCATCTCTCTCTCTCTCTCTCTCTCTCTCTCTCTCTCTCTCTCTCTCTCTCTCTCCGTGTGTGTGTGTGTGTGTGTGTGCACGTATGTCTGTCTTTCTGTTTCAATATCTCTGTCTCTCTTATTTGGTCATCTCTCTGAGGAGATTCAGCCCCTACCTGTACAGTCATCCCTTGACCCTGGGTATCCATGGGGATTTGTTCTAAGAGCACCTTGGATTAAAGACCCATGAATGCTCAAGAATAAATAATTATAATTATAAATATATAAAATAAAATCTGCAAAAATAATTTGCATTTTCCCGATAGCTAAGGATGTTGAACATATCTTTAAGTGTTTATTGGTCATTGGTTCTCAATGGTTCTCATTTGTTGAGAATTCTCTATTTAGATCTGTACCCCATTTTAAAATAGATTATTTAGTTTGAGTCTAGCTTCTTGAGTAATTTATATATTTTGTAAATCAGCCCTCTGTCAGATGTGGGGTTGGTAAAGTTCATTTCCCATTCTATAGGTTGCCATTTTGCTCTACTGATGGTGTCTTGTGGCTCACAGAAACTTTTCCATTTTATGAGGTATCATTTATGGTAATCTTAGTGCCTGTGCTATTGGTATTCTGTTCAGGAAGTTGTTTCCTATGCCAATGCATTTGAAATTGTTTCCCACTTTCTCTTCTGTCAGGTTCAGTATAACTGGATGTATGTTGAGATCTTTGATCAACTTGAACTTGAGTTTTGTGCAGGGTAACAGATATGGATCTATTTGAATTCTTCTACATACGGATATCCAATTAGACCAGTACTATTTGTTGAAGATGCATTTTCCCTCATTGTATAATTTTGGCATCTTTGTCAAAAATCAGGTGTCTATAGGTTTGTGGATTTATGTCTAGGTCTTCAGTTCAATCCCATTGAGCCTCCTGTCTGTTTTTATGCTAATAACGTGCAGTTATTATTATGGCTCTGCAGTACAGTTTGAAATCAGGGATGGTGATACCTTTGAAGTTCTTTTATTGTACAGAATTGTTTTAGTAATCCTGTTTTTTCTTCCATATGAAGTTGAGTATTGTTCTTTCAGAGTCTGTAAGAATTGTTGTTGGATTTTGATGGGGATTACATTGTATGCAGCCAAATGTTGAATCCTGTTCTCCTATCCATTCCAATTCCCTGTGTCTTTTTATTAGTGAATTGATACTGAGGAATATTAATAATAAATGATTGTTAATGCCTGTTATTTTGTTGATGGTGGTGTGTGTTTCCCTTTTTGGGTTTTATTGGTGTGGGATTATCTATTGCCTGTGCTTTTGTGGGTATAGTTAACTTCCTGGGTTGGAGGGTTGGAGTTTTCCTTCTAGTACTTAATGTAGGGCTAGATTTCTGAATAGATAATGTTTAAATTTGACTTTTTCATGAAATTTCTTATTTTCTCCATCTATGGTAATTGACAGTTTTTCTGAGTATAGTAATCTGTGCTGGCAGCCGTGGTCTTTTAGAGTCTGCAAGACATCAGTCCAGGCCCTTTTGGATTTTAGAATCTCCATTGAGAAGTCAGATGTAATTATAATAAGCCCGACTTTATATGTTACTTGGTCTTTTTCTCTTGCTGCTTTTAATATTTTTTCTTTGTTCTGTATGTTCAGTATTTTGATTATTGTGTGGCAAGGGGACTTTCTTTTTTGATCCAATCTATTTGGTGCTCTGTAAGTTTCTTCTACCTTTATAGGCATGTCCTTCTTTAGGTTGGAAAAGTTTTCTTCTATGTTTCTTAATACATTTTTTATTGATATTTATGAGCTCTACATTTTTCTCTGCTCCCCTGCCTGTCTCTTCCCTCCCCCTTCAATCCTCTTCCAAGTTCCCCATGCTCCCAATTTACTCAGGAGATCTAGCAAAGGAAGCCAGCTTTCAAACCACAATCCCAGAGAATTTAGACAGCAATGCGGACACTAAGAGAGACTTACATAGATATAATCTACATGGGAAGTAGAAAGTAGAAAAAGACAAGATCTATGTTTTTTTTTAAATATATTATTTGGGTTTTTGAGCTAGGTTCCTTCTCCTTCTCCTATTCCTATTATGATGTCTTAAAACTTTATTTTTTTATTTTATGCACATTGGTGTTTGCCATGGGTGTCAGGTTCCCTAGAACTGGAGTTATAGACAGTTGTGAGCTGTCATGTGGGTGCTGAGAATTGAACCTGCGTCCTCTGGAAGAGCAGTCAGTGCTCTCTACTGTGGAGCCATCTTTCCAACTCTGTTCCTATTATTCTAGTGTTTCGTCTTTTAATAGTGTTCCAGATTTTTTGGAATTCTTCTGTTAGGAAATTTTTAGATTGAACATTTTCTTTAACAGGTGAATCTATTTCCTCTATCCCGTCTTCACTGCCTGAAATTCTCTTCCATCTCTTGTATTCTGTTAGTGATGCTTACATCCATAGTTACTGTTCACTTCCCCAGATTTTCTATTTCCAGGATTCTCTCTAATCTGTGTTTTCTTTGTTGTTTCTATTTCCATTCTCATGTCTTGAACAGTTTTCTTCATCTGTTTATTTGTTTTTTCTTGGCTTCCTTTTAAGGATTTATTGATTTCTTCCTTTTTTTGGTCTTTTCCTCAATTTCTTTGAGGGTTTTTAAAAAATTCTTTTTTAAGGACCTCTATTATATTCATAAAGTCATTTTTAAGATTGTTTTTATGTACAGCAACTCTGTTGATTTGTTCAGGTCTTGCTGTTGTAAGATAGCTGGGTTCTGATGATGTCACATTGCCTTTTCTCTTGTTTATTATGTTCTTACACTGGCATTTAGGCCTCTGGATTTGGGATGATTATGGGTCCAGGTGTTAATTCCTATCTTTGTCTTTTTTAGATGGGTATTTAGCTCCTTGGTTTCTCTTTCCTTTTTGGTCTTCTGGCCTAAATAGCCAAAGGTTCTGGTGACTAGCATGTCTTCTGGTCCAGTATGGTGTCCCCTCTAGCGTTTTTGGGGCTAAGGGCCCCTAGACCTGGCCTGACCTCTAGTAATAATGATCTTCTTCCAAAGATGTAGACTAGGATATAGAGCCCAGAGGAAGGTAATGCAGTCTGGGGTTCCTAGATCTAGTCTGGCCTCTGGATTTTCTAGGACCAGCCTGGCCTCCAGTACAGTTGCCCTACAGGGGATTCCCTAGATCTAGCCTGTGCTCTAGTTAAGCTGAAGTTTGCTTCAGATTTTGTAGACTGGGGTCCCTAGATCCCACCTGGACTCCAGTAAAACAGAAGCCTTCTTCTGAAATTGTAGTCCAAGATACAGAAGGGTGTGTGTGCCTGTACAGTCTGTGGTTGTTGTGCAGGTTTTAATGGGATTTTGTGGGCAGTGGACAGTGTCTTACTTGGGGTACCTAGAACCAGCCTGGTCTCTGTAAGACTGCCAGGGCTGTGGGCCCTAGTATGGAGCCCAGGGGAGAGGGTATAGTCTGTGATTATTGGGCAGGTTTTAAGGAATGTTAGCTGGAAGTGGGCAGTATCTTACCTGGGTTTCTGTCTGACCTCTGGTAAAGTTGAAAAATTCTTCCAAAGAAGTTGGCCTGGATACAGAGCCCAGGGGATAGGGTACCGACCAGTTTTATTAATCTTTGTTGGCTAAAAAGTAGTTTTGTTGCATTAAGGCACCAGAAAAGTTCAAATAAAATCTTTGTTTTGTTGCTCTTTGTTTATTTTTTTATTTTTTGTGTCTCACCATGTAACTCAGTGTGGCATAGAAATTGTGGCAATCCTTCTGCCTCCCAAATGCTAAGATTGCTGGTATGAACCATTATGTCTGGCTACATCATGTAAAGTTAAAAAAATCAAAGGAGAGTTAGACTCTTCTTTTTGATCTTCTTAATTATGTGTGTGTGTGTGTACAGGTGTGAGCCATGGAACACACAGCAATGTCGAGAACACCTTTTCAGGATCCATTTTCTCCCTTCACCATGTTAGTATATGGTCTCTCTTGCTTTTGCTGTTCTTCTCTGCACTCCAGGCCAGCTGGTCCATAGTGATGCTCTTGTCTGCCTCCGTCTTTACATAGGATGCTGAGCAGATCAAGAACACAGCTTCCTGTGTTCTACCAGTCACTTTCTTAGCTGAGATGGAAGGTTACCTATGAGACAACAGCCTCATCATGTAGTATCAGCTCTTACTCTTGAGACGAGATTATTAGACAGTTTTTCATTATGTATTTAAGGATTTGTGTGGATGTTTAAAATCCTGCCACTGGATATGCATACCTTTGAGAATTCAAGTTATACATTCTTTTAAAAATTGTTTCTTTTATTTTTTGAGTTTATAATATAATTACATCATTTCTTTTTCTTCTTTCCAGACCCTTCCATAAATCCTCCCTACTTTCTTTCAAATCCATGGCCTTTTTTATTAATCATTGTTATATACAGATATGTTTATACATATATACTTCTACATACATGAATACAACCTACTCAGACTTTTACTTGTATGTATGTTCTCAGAAATGACCATTTGGTATGGGTTAACCAATTGGTGAGCTCTTCTCTGGGAGAAACTATTTCTCCTGCTCTCAGAGGTGCAGGCTCACCTCTCATTGAGGAAACTTCTCTTTGCAACAAACTGAGACCATACACAAAGCTACAACAAATCACAATGTGTTTTCTGGAGCCCAGTCTCAGTGGCTGCATTTACAACACATCTCTAATCCCACACATGATGCTGAGGGACCACTGAGGAAGAGGGGCAGAAAGATTGGAAGAGGCAGAGGAACAGGCAGCTCACTGTGAGATTGCGCCTCTTTCAGATGTCCCATTAAGGAGACGTTTCTACAATAATATGCTTAATTTCAAGCCATACATGTTTCCATTATTTCAGTCCCATTTTACAGATGTGGAAATGGATATGGAGAAGTTAATGGGCTCAGAGAAAAAGTGAGCTTATTTCTTCAACTACACAGTTTTTGCATTCATCTATATCTGTATCTGTATCTATATCTATATCTATATCTATATCTATATCTATATCTATATCTATATCTGGGTTTATAGAGATAACCTTCTGACCTTCAGGAATGCACTGGGAAAAGACTCATTGAGAATTCAAGTGATGAAGGACATAGAATGAAAACGAGATAGATTTAGACCTTAGATTTGATCCTGACCTGATATGTGACCTTGCAACTGTAATTTTCTCTCATAGAGCAGAGACAATATGAACTGTGCATTGGATTACTGGAGAGATGAAATGGTTTATTGTATCATCATATTGTCTTTAGGGTTCAGCCTAAATGAGAGGCCACTATTAATTTCTCCTCCTTTCCTTTTAGTTGACCACCTCTCTCTGATTACCTGCTCTCTCAGTGGACATCTTCCAAGTCATCTTCTTGCTTTTTATTTTGATATAGGGTCTCACTAAGTTGCCCAGGCTAGCTTCTTTTTGTAGCTCAGGCTGGCTTTAAACTTCCTTCTTCACCCAACATTTAGGGGGGAGCACAGGACTCTACTGTCACATTTGGTTTCCCAGAGTTCTAAAGGAACAAATTCCAGTGTCATTTGGTAAGGAGGGTCAGGGTCACAGAGTCTCTGGAAGTTATTTGAAGCACCGGGCTGATGGTGGTGTGGCCTTTACCTGGAGCAGAGAGAGTGCTGACCTGCCATGGTTAGCTTCACCTTTGGCTGAAGCCTCACTTGTAGACAAATGTTTGCAGAAGTCTTCTCCATTATATCCAAAAGACAGAAAAACTTTCATATCTATCAACAAAAGATTGGATGAACAAATTGTGGTATATCCAAAAGGTGGAACATTATTCAGCTTCATAAAAAGAATGGTGTTTATTCTACCTCTGCTTAGACCTTCCAAATCTATCTGATACATACGTTTTGAAAACATGATCCTGAGTGAAAATGTGAATGAAGATTTGATTTACATAAAAGATCCAGGCAAACCTTCAGGGATGGAGAGCAGATTGCTGGTCACCAGGGATGCAGAAATGGGGAGTTAAGTGCTTCATGATGTAGGCTGTTCATCTGGGGTAGGGAGAAAGTCTGGAAGTAGAGAAAGATACTGTTTGTACAACTTGTAAGTGTCTTAAAGTGACCCTATTATGCACTTAATGGCTAATAACATGCTGAACAAGTTTCACTTCAATAAAAATAATAATACCTCATATAAAATATCTTTTTGTAAAATTAAGAATTTCATGCTCTATTTAGCTTATGTGTGTACCTGCATTTTTATAAATATTAAATAAAAATCAATATAGGTTTCTTAAGAAATATTATTTATTATTATTATTATTTTGATTTATCTTTTAAGACAGAGTTTTACTCTGTAACACTGACTAGCCTGGAACTTGCCATATAGCCAAAAGTCATTTCAGACTCATTGCCATCCTCCTGCTTCAGTCTTTCAATTCTGGAACTAGCGATGTTGAATCACTGTCTTAAAGTTTAAGTTGCTGTGGAGAAAAACCATGACCATGATAACTCTTATAAAGAAAAAATATTTAATTGGGCAGTCTTACAGTTCAGAGGTGTAGTCCATTTTCATCATGGTGGGACATGGGGACATGCAGGCAGACATGGTGCTGGAGAAGTAACTGAGAATCCTACATTGCACAGGCAACAGGATGTTAACTGAGACACTGAATTACCATTCAGTAATTCTTCTTGAGCACAGAAGACCTCAAAGCCCACCTCCACAGTGACACACTTCCTACAACAAGATCACACTTATTCCAACAAAGCCACACCTCCTAATAGTTCCTCTCCCAATGACCTTATGGGGGCCATTTTTCTTTCAAACCACCACAGTCACCATGCCCAGTTCTAACCAATATATTTTTTTTTTTTTTGGTTTTTCGAGACAGGGTTTCTCTGTGGTTTTGGAGCCTGTCCTGGAACTAGTTCTGTAGACCAGGCTGGTCTCGAACTCACAGAGATCCGCCTGCCTCTGCCTCCCAAGTGCTGGGATTAAAGGCATGCGCCACCACCACCCAGCTAACCAATATTTTTTGATTGATTTTATTGAGCTCTACATTTTTCTCTGCTCCCCTCCCTGCCTCTCCTTTCCCCTTCAACCCTCTCCCATGGTTCCCACGCTCTTAACTTATTCGAGGAGATCTTATCTTTTTCTACTTCCCATGTAGTTTAGATCCACGTATGTCTCTCTTAGGGTCCTCATTGTTGTCTAGGTTCTCTGAGATTGTGCTTTGTAGGCTGATTTTCTTTGATGTATGTCTAAAAACCACTTATGAGTGAGTACATATGATATTTATCTCTTTGGGTCTGGGTTACCTCACTCAATACAATGTTTTCTAGATCCATCCATTTGCCGGCAAATTTCAAGATGTTATTTTTTTCTGTTGTGTAGTACTCCATTGTGTAAATGGAGTATTTATCCATTCTTTGGTTGAGGGACATTTAGGTTGTTTCTAGGTTCTGGCTATGACAAACAATGCTGCTATGAACATAGTTGAGCACATGTTCTTGTGGTACAATTGAACATCCTTTGGGTATATACCCAAAAGTGAGTGGTATTACTGGGTCTTGAGGAAGGTTGTTTCCTAATTTTCTGAGAAATTGCCATATTGATATCCAAATGGGCCGTGCCAGATTATACTCCCACCAGCAATGAAAAAGTGTTCCCTTTACCTCACAACTTCTCCAGCATAAGTTGTCATCAGCGTTTTTGATCTTGGCCATTCTTATAGGTGCTTAAGTAATTAGCCAAGCAGTGATTTAACTAATATGGTTTCTGTGTGATTATTTCAGGGCTGAACAGCCAGGAACAAACAAGTGGTCTCCCTACTATAGGACTCTTGATGTTTAGTCTGCAGATATTGCCTTCAGCAAAAGAAACTAGTTTAGGGAGGTCACTTGTAGGTATTCTGGAAACAATCGGATAATCTTACTTGGTCAGCCAGGATAAAAATACTTTTGCCTGGCAGTTGTCTTTTTGTATATGAGTCTTCAAGAAATTCTCATCCAGGCTTCTCATGAACCATGTGGGAAGATACTTATACAGACATTGCAGAGGTGGAGGAAAGAGGTTTTTCTAGTAGCCTTCTTTGTTGGAAAGACAAAAGCCTGACTAAAACCAGGTTTGGAGAGGAAAGGGTTAACTGCATCTTATAGCTATGGTCCCTCATAGAGGGAAGCAAAGCAGGAACTCAAACAGGGATCTGGAGGCAGAAATGAAAGTAGAGACCATCCAGAAATATTTATTGACTTGCTCGGCTTGCTTTCTTATATTATATGGTCTGGGACCACTTACCTGTCACCTCGCTCCCACATCAATTATTAATTAAGAAAATACCCCACAGGTATAACCACAGGACAGTATGATGACAGAGGGATTTCTCAACTGAGGTTCCCTGTTCTCAGGTGACTGCAATTTGTTTCAAGTTATTAAAACCAACCAGTACAGTGGTCATGTGGGTGTGTCTGTGAGAGAGAACACCCAGCATGGAATTCTGTCAACTGTGGTCAGGTGTGTTGTCAACAACATGCTGTGCTCTTTTTATTTATTTATTTATTAAAGATTTCTGTCTCTTCCCCACCACCGCCTCCCATTTCCCTCCCCTCCCCCAATCAAGTCCCCCTCCCTCCTCAGCCCGAAGAGCAATCAGGGTTCCCTGCCCTGTGGGAAGTCCAAGGAACCCCCACCTCCATCCAGGTCTAGTAAGTTGAGCATTCAAACTGCCTAGGCTCCTACAAAGCCAGTATGTGTAGTAGGATCAGAAACCCATTGCCATTGTTCTTGAGTTCTCAGTAGTCCTCATTGTCCGCTATGTTCAGAGAGTCCAGTTGCTCTTAAAACACAGGTCTGGTGCTGAAGAATGGCTCAACGGATAAGGCATGTGCTATGTGAGCTAGAGGACCCGAGTTCAAATCTCCAACACCCATGGCATAGCCAGGCATGTCGGCATGCACTTGTAGTCCCAGTACCTAGGGAATGGAGAATGAGATAGGACGATCTCTGGAGATCTCTGGCCAGCACATGTACCAGTTAACAAGCTCCAGTTCCATGTCACAAAAAATAAGGTGAAGAGTAATTGAGAATGACAATTAACAATGATTTCTGACCTTTATAGTCATGCTTATACATTTGCATGTGCATCTGCAAGCACACATGCCGAATGCCACATGCTGGTAACACCATGCACACATATATACACACACATTAAAAAATAAAAATAAATGAATTAAAAACAACAACTCACATGTCTGGGTACAAAAACAATACAGAATGAAACTTGTATATATATAGACATATATATATATATACATAAATACATACACACATATGTGTGTGTGTATATATACATACACACACACATATATATGTGTGTATACACACATATATACATACAAGTTAATAACATGCAAAAGATTACATGCAATTAAAAAGACACATAGAAAACAGTGAGTGGCAGCTTGAAGAGGAAGAAGAGAACTGGATAGGGAATGTTAATAAAACTATTGAATAAAGAAAGAACTTAACCCTGGAATTGTGGTGAACTTGGAAGAAGTATGAATAACATATGAAATCCAATTCAACAAAAACAAAAATCTACAAAACAGCAGTTGACAACCCAGAGATGTTACAACCTGGGTGGGTTCAGACTACATCCCTAGCCTCTTAACTATTCTCCACCTGGGTTTCTCACAGTCAGACTCTATGGACTGGATCATTGTCACCTTTAGAGCTGCCCCAATCCTGGAGTGGGTTCAATCTTCATTTGGGACCCCCAATTACCTTCGACTGGTTTCTCAGACCAGTGCCATTAGACTCTATGAAGGCTGGTGGGACATTGCCACCTCTAGAAGCTTCCTAGTGTTTCTACTGTGCACTTAGAGTGTAGAGCACTGAGCTACGTGCCCAGAAACAAGGTCAGTGTGAAAAGCTTAGGGTGGTGTGGGAGAAATGTAGAAGGAATGGGAGGGATGAACAGGGATGGGGAAGGAGAGGCAAGGTTCAGAGGTAGGCATGGGTCAGATAATATAGAGTAACTCTCTGGACTCTTTCCCAGAAGTTAATGGGAGACACTTTACAAGAGTTTTAGCTGGAGAGTGACAATGACAGGATCTATCCTGTACACGTTTCTGGCCCACTGTCTGGGATGGACAGAGGTGGATGAGAGGGAAGAAGAATTTTCACTGAAGAAGGGGTCTACATGTTCCTTGTGGGATAGTTCTGAATAGGGTATATGTTGAGATAGCTGCGGGCCACGTTCCTGCTGCCTAGCTTTTGGCCGCCAGCTAGCTTATGCCCAGAAATAATTACATGGAAACTATATTCTTTTAAACACTGTTTGGCCCATTAGTTTAAACCTCTTATTGGCTAGCTCTTACATATTGATCTAACCCATTTCTAATATTCTGTGTAGCACCACGAGCTGGCTTACCAGGAAAGATCTTAACCTGCATCTGTCTGGAGTGGGAGAATCATGGCAACTGCCTGACTCGGCTTCTTTCTCCCAGCATTCTGTTCTGTTTACTTCACCTACCTAATTTTCTATCCTATCAGGCCAAGCAGTTTTCTTTATTAGTTAACCAATGAAAGCAACAGATAAGATACAAGACCCACCTCCATCAGGTATAGACGGAGCAGGTTGTAAATATGTATGCAAGGCATGACACAATAATCTGTTTAAGATTGGGAAGCAAGAAACACCTGTGACCACTGAACAGTGCACAGCGGCCTTGGGAAAGGTCTTCTGTCCCCTCCTTTGCTGCACCTGTCCTAGCCTAAGCTCAGTTGGCAATGGCCACCTTGTCAAGTGCACGGTCTAGAGCTGAAAGATGACTGGGCTGTCAGTGCTGGTTACTCTATAGAATTGATTCTCAACCTGTGGGTCATGACCTTCTGAAGGTACCCAAGGGCATCAGAAAACACAGATATTTACAGTATTGTACTGGGTGGTTTTGTGTGTCAACTTGACACAAGTCATCAAAGGAAGGAGCCTCAACTGAGGAAATGCCTCTTTGCAATCCAGCTGTAAAGCGTTTTCTTATTTATTGATCTGTGCGGGAGGCCCAGCTTATGGTGGCTGGTGCCATCCTTGGGCTACTGATCCTGGCTTCTATAAGAAGGTGAACTGAGCAAGCCATGGGAAGCAAGCCCATAAGCAGCTTCCCTCCATTGCCTCTGTATCAGCTTCTGCCTCCAGGATCCTGCCCTGTTTGAGTTCCTGTCCTGACTTCCTTCAGTGATGAACAGCAATGCCGAAATGTAAGCCAAATAAACCCTTTCCTCCCTAACTTGCTTTTTGGCCATCACAACAATAGAAACCCTAACTAAGACAATGATGATTCACAACAGTAGCAAAATTCCAGTTATGAAATAACGAAATTAATTTTACGGTTGGGGTCCTCACACCATGAGGAACTATATTAAAGGGATGTAGCATTAGGAAGGTTGAGAGCCACTGCGTGAAAGGATACAAGACCCTTGAGAGATTGTCTAGCAACCAGTGCTGATCATAGCAGGTAGATTATGGGAATGAAACTGTAGCAAGATAGGTCTTTAAATTACAGAAAGTAGCTGGATCTCACTGTCCCAGCTGGTGTCTGGGTCTGTGTATACATGCAAATTTATTGAAGTTAGGAGCTAAAATTTTTAAGTTAATTACTGAGTCATAGCTGGATGAATTCAGACTCATTGGAGTTGCTCAAGAAGATGGGATGACAGCTGACACTTGTGGGGTGGATATAAACTGGCTAGTGCTGTGCCTTGTGTATCCCATTCCCTTCTAACCAGTTGGACAGTCCTGTGATAAAAGCAGATATTTTTAATCTCAAATGCATGTTCACTGTTTTTTTTTTTCTAAGTTGATGGCAGAGCCAACTCTTCTGGTCTCAGCATCTCTACTGAAGCACCTTAGTGGTCCTTTGACATGATCTTAATGTGTCGTATTCCCGGCAATGCTTTGTCTCTGTTCTGATCCAGGAGGAGGGACAAACCTCATCTTCAGATACACCAGAGTCTGTTAACAGATGCTCTGAGTGCACCTAAGAACTGCTAACCCAACTCATCAGGCTGGTAAACCTAGGGATATGGCATTTGATCTCCTCCAGAATGGGGGCAGAGGAAGGTGCCTAGGGGACAATTTAAGGGCTTCCAGAAAAACAAGGAAAAGAACAGTTCCCAGAAGAACACGGGGGCTCTGGCTGTCACAATGGGGCTGCCCAAAAGACCCCACATTGCTATGGAAACAGCACATTTCTTTTCCTTTTTTTTTATGGAGCAAGCACATAAAACTCCCAGAATGTGTCATGAGATAAGTTACTACTGTCCTGAGGCTGCCAAAGATGTACACCCTCATTAGGGGAGCGAAGTGACAGTTTGGGGGTTTTATAATGAACAGTTTGCAGGCTCAGAGGCTGGTCTAAGTTTACCCTTTTGGGATTCCAGCCTTTTGGGTTTGTTTGGGGGGTTGAGGGACTAAAAAGGGAGCCCCTTCCTCCAAGTGTCCACACACTAAAGACCCCTCCGTTTCTGCACTGATGCAGGTGATTCCATTATGGTCTCATTTACATGCAACTGGTGAGCAAGTGCTGGTATTTCCAGAAAGACACTCCTGCTGAAATGAAACATTTTATCACCTGCATTTTCACCTGGAGCCCTTAATTGGTGAGCTCTGCTCCCTCCAAGTTTTGTTTACCCGGTAATATGCAGATGTTAGTTGGCCAGATCAAAAATAGCAGTGGTGCAAAGGAGACGAAGGGAGGACTGCACAGGTGTGTCTTGCCTTTAGCCAGAGCGAGGCAGCCTTGGATTTCCCACTTCCCCTTGTATCCTGATGTCTTCCAGTATCTTAAAAATCTATTTTGTTTCCTGCTGACTGACAGTGCCTCCAACAGGGCTTTCGTGGGTGATGAGCTTGTTTGGGGAAACAGACAGAAAGCAGAGAATTTGATTGCGTAAGGTAGGGTAGAGCGCAAAGGAAGGAGCTATGACAATAAAGCTCAGAGAACACTTGGATTATTGTCTGTGAGACTTGGAGAGTCACGAAGGAAGACAACCATTGCTACTCAATAATGATGAGCCAGGGCACCTCAGAGGAAGACTTCTGTGGCAGTAACGAGTTGTCATAATAGAAAGGACACCCAGATACTCATGACACGGCAGTATATGTATCTTCTAGGGGGAATTCTTACTAAGCAGGTTGTGTGGCATGTGGTCTGGATTTAATTTTCTAATCTGTAATTGGCATTTTGGAGTGCTTCTATGTGCAGGACACTGTGTTCTCTAGATTCATCATCTTAGGGAGGGATTTAATCTCTCTAAGCTCTTGCTAGGCTGTAGTGATGGCCGCATAAACTAATGAACATAAAGCATCAACTGTAATGTAAACACTGCATGCTCACCATTGTGCTTTTAACCACTCGCAAACATAACGTTGGCCTTGAGATGGATGGAGTAACACCACGATTCTCTTTAAACTGAGAGCAGTGAAGAAATGATCCCTAACATGACTAGGGTCAGACTGCACACTAAAGATTCAGGAATACCAAGGTAGGAATGAATAGAGCAAACAAACAAACACAAAGAAATGAATAGAGAAAAGCAACACTATTAACAATAGTGACAACTCCAAAATATGGCTTATGAGATGACTTGTTTTTTTTTCTTATGTTCCTGAACTTTTTTTAAAAAATTTTAACTTTTAGATGGATTATAATGTGACTGAGGTGGATGGTGTATATGTTGATGATGGTGGTGACAATGACCGTGATGGAGGCAATGGTAGTGATAATGATATTTATGATAACTATGGCAACTGATGATGGTGACAATGGTGGTTATGCTGTTGGTGATAATCATAGTGATGCTGGGAATGATAATGATATTATGGTGATGATGCTAGTAACTATTGATGATTGAGATGATTAGGATAGGATGTTGGTGAGGGTGATGTTATTGATGATTATTATGGTAATGATGATGATAATGATGGTGAAGATGATGATAGCGATGATTCTTTTTTTTTGAGACAGGGTTTCTTTGTGTAACAGTTCTGGCTGTCCTAGAACTCACTTTGTAGAGCAGGCTGGCCTCGAACTCACTGAAATTCACCTGCTTCTGTCTCCCAAGTACGGGGATTAAAGGTATGTGCCACCACCACCCAGCGTGGTGATTATTATTATGGTGAGATTATAGTGATGACTAGTTATGATGGTGACAGAAGTGGGAATTATAATAATATTGATGATGGTTGTGGTAATGTTAATGGTGATGACAATGATTTTGATGATGGCAATAATAATGAGGGTAGTGATGATAATAATGATAATGTATAGCAATCATCCATGTAGATATCATTTAGTTGCTTTTAATATATATTTTGTTAATAACCTCACCGTAGCTCTTTAAATTTTTATAATATTATAATAACATTGCTATATACATATACATATGTATTTATATATATATGTGTATATATATTCCCATTTCTTGGGTAAGATGATTAATGTTTAATAATGTGTCCAAGGTTATAGTTTAGCTCATCAACAAGATCTTCAAATGTTGTTCTAAGAACTCAAGTTCACTAGATGGGCCTCCAGACAGCTGAGAAGGATTAGAAAGGATAGAGAATCATCTACATCTAACTGGCTCATACATAGTTGTTTCTGAAGTCCTGTATGTACTGTGGATCTTAGTAGAAAAAAGAATCACTTCTCCCTGGGGGCTGGGTAACTCTCCTATGTACACAGACAAGGCAGAGAAACCTCAGTGTCTATCCATGCTATGGGAAGAAGTACAACCTATAAACATTTTCAGGATGATGAATCCCATAAGCTCTGAGCCCCAACTTGGCCAATTATTGTCAGTTTACTTATTTCTATACTTGCTTCCAATTTTGAACAACCAAAAGTCAACGTAGTCACTGAAGTTCTGGTGACATATCTCAATAAGTAAAGAGGTTGTCTTTGAAGTTTGAGGACCTAAGTTTGAGTTCCATAAGTCACATTTAAAAATCTGAGCATGCTATACTTGGTTTGGAATCCCATTGCTGGGGAGGCAAGGAATGGAGGCTAACTGGCCAACCCATTATAGACAGTAAGTTACAAGCCAATGATAAACCCATTCTCAAAAGACAAAGTGCATGATGCCAAAGAAATGATATCCAATCCACACACATACACATTGAATTTCCTGGGTATCTTATAGGATACCCCAAATGAATGTATTCTCTTCCAGATTCCTTCAATGAGGGCAGCCCTGAAGGTTAGCATCCTTCAATCAAGGCATCTTTGAAGATATCCTTTTTTATACAGTAAAAGGTTTCTACTCCTCTTTCCTCCTTTTAATCTATGTTAATAAACATAGATTCTTTCTTTCATCTGAATGGTCTTCATTGATCTCATTGAGATTCACTTAAAAATAAACCTATCTTATGATAGATAATTGAACAGTCTGATACACAAGCTTGAGTAAAGCAGAAAACTGGACAACTCAGCAAAGAAACCCTAAACCAAGAGCCACCATCTTCTGGGCTCTGTGGTCAGCAGTACAGTCAAGGTATCTGATTTGTTAACCCTTCAAGCAGTACAGAAGCAGTACAAAAAGATGCTGCTTTCAGCTGGTGTCAATAACTGGTTGCATGGTCTGCAGAGCAAAAAAAGAGGAAAGGAATGGAGGACAGGATAAGTCAACTTACTTCAGGAGACATTTTCATAGCGGATCTTGTTGAAATTATACAGCATCACCATCCTCAACTGTCACTATAATTTTTATTTTAGATGAAGATGCCCAGGTTCAGAGGGCTGGTGTGATTCATTCAAGGTCTCACAGCTTCTTGAGTAGCTAGGCTAAGATTCAAACTCAAGTACAATGTCCATGTCACACCCCTTCTCTTTCATTCCAGGTAACAAAGAATATTCATGAATATAAGATAGTTTAGATTAAAGTTAGAGGTCTACTTAAATCAATAGAACTAGACTATTAAGTATGGCTGAGATTTTCTTAATACCTATATTATTTTGAAATTGCAATGAACACAACACCTGGCAAAAAACAGTTGAAGGGAGGGGAGATTAACTTTGGATCACAGTTTCAGTCTATCATGGTGGAAATGAGAGTAAAGAGAATCTCACTTCATGTTCAAGAGATTGTAATGCAGAGGATATTCACACTGCAGAAGGACTAGGAATCAAGAGAGAGTGAGACCAGAACCATTGGTGGTCATAACCTTTAAAGGTCTACCTATAATGATCTACCCCTTCAAGCCAGTCTTTGTCTCTTACAGGTTCCGCTCCTTCAGAGCTAGCAGCTTTCAGAACATGAGCCTCTAGGGGCATTTCACATCCAAACTATAGCAATGCTCAGTAGAAAAATAGGGCGGCAATGGGTGGGCATTCTGAGACAGTCTTATTTGGTTTCCGGAAAACTTCTTCTTCTGCTTTAGCCACTGATTCTCAATGGTTTTATGTTCTCTCCACTCTTTATCTACTTCCTCCAGAGATCATTTGACAGTGTCTGTGGATGCTGGTGATTGTCACAGCTGGACACAAAGTGTTTCTAGATCCTGAAGAGAAATGGTAGACTTACATAATAGGAGAGCTCTGCCAACCTTGAACTTATCTGACTTCAAGTTTCAACAGAGTCAAGCTAAAGTCCTGATTTGTACCTCCAAGACAAGCTTAGTCTTCTTTATGCTATCTCCCCAGGATATGACTTGCTCTTCTTATCACTATGAAGTACAAAGTGATGCTAATGGATGATATCACTTTAGAGTGTGGAGAAAACCTTGTGCTCTGCATTGACAAGCTGGGTGTCTTTGGACAAGTTACTTAGTCACTCTGAACTCCAGAACTTCTTAGCTGTGAAGCCTTTCAGTATTTATGTCATTGAGAATCTGTGAAGATTGAAGCACACAGTCACCTTACATAAGGTGCAGCATAACAGGCTGTCAATTATATGTGTGCCTTCTTCCTTTGGGACAGATGCTATAACATTCTCCTTTCATTTTAGAAAGTATAATACTGTGGGAGTTTCTCTTTAAGCATTGGAATCAAATAAAAATTTTAAACTCAAGTCCTAACTTGGTAACAAGAAATAGAGTTTAAAAACTCACAGGGTGAAATTATAACATAACTGAAATCGAGCTGGCCTCTAACTTGCCTCATTACCTGCCACCAAACTCTGTAGTAGACTTCTGGGAGATAGGAGGAAGGAATCAGTCATGATTATGATCATCAGACACCAGTAATGGAAAGGCCGGAAAACTTTATCAGAGGACAAGGAGGGCAAAGTTAAATGTAGTCTCTAAATAAGCTTGATTCCAGTACAGGAACAACAGAAACCACCCATTAATTCAGAAACCAAGTGGAATTATTTCACTGTGAAAAGTCAGTCTCTATAATTTAGGAATCTCCTCTTTTATTTTCTCTGGTTTAACAACAAAAGCAGATGATATTGGATCCATTTTCAACTCTAGCTGGGCTAAGAATGTGATCAAAGGTGGAAGAACCTAATGAAAGCTACAGGAAGTTGTTTATAATCTGCCAAGGGTGCAGACTTCTAGCTGAGACTGCTCCAATGTGAAAGCTATTTCTAAACACTCTAAGAAATATATCTAAGAGAATTATTTTCTGAGAACTTCATACATGCATATAATGAAATATGATGCGTTCACTCCCTTTCTCCACTCCAACTCACTCCATATCCTTCCCAGCTTCTCTTTGACAATCTATTAATTCCAGCTGGTGCGACTCATGTGTGTGGTGTGCGGCCATCCGTTGCAGCGTGGGAACTATCAGGGCCACACCCTAAAGAAGTATGATTCCAAATTGCTCTTCAGTTAGGGGTGGGCGTTGAGAGATCCTTTCCTGGGCTGGTCATGGTGGCCCACTCCTTTAATCCCAGTACTGGGGAGACAGAGACAGGAAGATCTCTGAATTTGAGGCTAGCCTGCTCTACAGAGCAAGTTCAAGGACAGTCAAGTCAATACACAGAAACCGTGTCTCTAAAACAACAACAGCAACAGCAACAGTAACAAAACAAACCCAACAGGGGACCTTTTCCATGTGTGCTGTAATTTTAGCTGGCTTGACCTTGTGCAGGTCTGGCGCAGACAACGGTGGCTGTTGCGAGTTCATGAGAACAACAGCCTGGCCATGTCCAGAAGGCAGCACACCACAGCAGTCATCACATTCTTCCCGCCTCCTTTCATGATGCTCCTTCAGCCTTGCGGTCTGAGTGTGCTTATAAAAATGCCACATTTAGAGCTAAATGCTAACAACACTTTATTATTAACACGATGACCAGTTACAGGGTTCTGAACCGACTTCTGTCTGCAGTGAAAAGAGGCTTCTCTGGCCAAGGTTGGGGGCAGGCCAGGTCTGGAAATAAAGACAAAATATCTAAAGCCAGTTTACAATCTATCTATTTAGCAAATTATCAATAGTACATTCCACCCCAGGACCTCTGAACTCTCCAGCCAGGAACTATCAAGAGAAATGATTTTTGTACATACAAGTACATAGCTAAAATCTACATGGTTTGGACCACAGTATGTTCTCCATGTATTGCCACTTTAATGATTAACATTTTATTATAACGGAAATTGCATAAGTTACTTTCAACTGTTTCCAAATTGAGATTGTTTGGATTGTTCCCAATTTTAAACTACTGCAAAGAGTGAGAGCTGAACATTTTCTTCATGGTTATGGTTTCTTTTAGTTCTGAGACAGGGTCTTTCTATGTGTCTCTGGCTAGTCTGGCACTCACAATCCTTCTGCCCCAGCCTCCTGAAGGGCTGATGTTAAAGTTGTGAACCGACTCATATATCTGAAAAAAACATGTTTTGGTAAAGCCTCTAGGGGACTCTAAGTAACCTTTGCTTTCCAGAGTTAATGAATTTCCACTATCCCCTGCTCATCCCAGTTTGAAGAACTTGTTCCAGATCACTATAATGTAGTAGTATAGGGATGTGTGTTGATTAGCTTTTTTTTCTAACTTGACACAAGGTAGAGTCTTGAGAAAGGGGACCTCAACTGGGAAAATCCTTCTATCACATTGGTCAGTAGGTAAGTCTATGGGGTCATCTTCTTGATTAATGACTTACGTGGAAGTATCCATTGTATGTATCATTCCGGGGCAGGTGGTTCTGTGGCATATATAAGAGAAATCAGTTTAGGCAATTCATGGAGAGAAAGGCAGTAAGCAGCATCCTTCCCCAGCCTCTGATGGAGTTCTTGCCTCCAGGTTCCTGCTTAAGATCCTGATTTTCCTTTCTGACTATAAGCTGCAAACTGAAACAGAGTCTTTCTCTCATCTTACCTTTGGTTATGGTGTTTGTCACAGCGATCAAGAAGCAAGCTGATGAAGCAATCATTTTGATTGTCACATTCCAGAAGGTTCTGACTCTGTCTACCTCACAGACTCTGATTTCTCCCTCAGAGTGCATGGTGACCATTTAATTTATTGTTATTTCTTATTTTTATCTGGGGGTCTTGGAAAGTGAATGTCCCATGTGTGAATGCCTAGAGAGGATGAAAGAAGCCATCAAATTCCTTGGAGCAGAAGTTAGAGGTGGTGGCAAGCTAGCGAGTGAAGGTGGTGAGGAAGGATTTGGGTCTTCTGGAAGAGCACAGGCCCTTGAAGCTCCTGAGCCACCTCTCCAGTCTCAGTGTGCATGCTTTGCAAAAGGTAAACGAATTACAACATCTGAAGGGAAGCCAGAGTATCCACTTCGCATGCTTTCTTAAACCAAGATACCTGCTGGAGTATTCCATGGGACAAAGGAGTCCAACTTAGTCCAACTGTCCCCAAAGACCTGGATGTTGACTAAGGGGTGAGTGAGTGAGCTTGGATGCAGCTGTGACTTCACAGGTGACCACCCACCCTGGTCCTACTCTTTGCAACCCTGTGAGACACAGCTGAGCAATAGACCCAGAGAAGCTACCTCCAGACTGTGACCCTCATACACCCAGAGAGGATGTTTATTGTTTAAAGACTGTGTTCTGGTCTAATTTGTTACAAAGCACCAGATAACAAGTACAAACAAAGAACAATTAACTAGAGTAATTAGGAAAAGAAGGCACATGAATCTAAAGAAGCATGTGAAGGGGTTTGTAGAGATTTAAGAAAAAGGTTGTGGGGATTATTGTGTGTGTATATGTGTTGTGCATGTGTGTGTGTGTGTTTGCATCTGTGTGTGAACGTGTGTATGTACAGAATGCAGAGGCTCACACCAGATGTGTTTTCCTCAATTACTGTTTGCTTTATTTTTTGAGACAGGGTTTCTCACTCAACCCGAAGCTTGTCAATTTTGGTAGACTGGTTGGCCAATGAATTCCCAAGATCCACATCTCTTCCCAGTGCTGGGATAACAGACAAATGCCTCCACACCTGGTGGTTTTACACAAATGCTGGAAATCCGAGTTTAGGTCCTCACGTTGGTAAGGCAAACATTTTACTAATTGAGCCATCTCCCAGCACTTAATACGAAGATAAACTTGCACCTTTAATTCAGGCTGAAGGGGAGTCTGAGGGGATTCTTGTTTACTTATTGAGGAATGCTTTATTGAATTTTTCTTTTGTACAAGGCATAGTTCAGGGTCCATAGTAGTAAAGATAAACAAACAAACAAAATAATGACAAAACAAACAAAACATATGAGCTTTTCTTCCTCTTGTTTTCTTGTTTATTCTCGGGGGGGGGGGAGAAAACAAAGAGTAACCACATAAGTAAATGGATAGACACAGATAGCAGCAGCACCAGGACACACACACACACACACACACACACACACACACACACAGAGAGAGAGAGAGAGAGAGAGAGAGAGAGAGAGAGAGAGCAAATAGGGGGACCAAGTGGTTTTCTCATTGTTGGTGGTTGGCATGGGTTTCTCACCAGGCAGCTGTCGCCACAGGGCTGTTTCCTGAAGTGCATGCGGTCTCCACAGACTCAGGGGGGCACAGGGTTCTGCTCCAGGTTCTGCTGTGCTCACCTATCTCCCACTCCCCCACACCATGGTGGCAACAGGAGGTGGCTCAGCCCAACAAAGGCAACATATTGGCTCAGGGTTCTGCAGCACCTAGCGGAGGAATGATGGATGCTGTGGTAGAAGGGGGACCAGCTTTGATGTGCGTGGCCTGGTTTGATTAATGAGCAGCTCTGCCGGGAGGCTACACTGGGAGTAAATTACTCTTTTCAGAAAAGGCTGGATCGGCACTATTGTACTAATTATTTCACAAGCTTGGGGTCAGTTCCAAATTCCCTGACACACACAAGGGAACAAACACCCGGGCTAACAGAAGCCGACAGAGCTCTAATTAAAGCAGAAATTGTTTGTGACTCTCTCGTTCTCCCCTCCACCCCACAAGGTTTCTCTTCCCAAAGGAGAAAGCTGTCAAGTATTTCCTTCTGGCCCCAAGCCTGGCCTAGTATAGACCCCCCCAGAGTTCCAGGAAACAGTATGAAGTCCCCCAAGTTGCATGTGTCTGCTGAACATTGACAGAGACAGACCCAAGGTGGGCTGTTGTTTTACCCCAGCTCTATTCAGGGTCTTAATACTCACTGTTTGCTCATTCATCCCTTACTCACTCACCCACTCACTCACTCACCCATCCACCCTTGCCCTTCCTCCCCCTCCCTCCCTTCCTCCCTCCCTCCCTTCCTCCCTCCCTCCCTCCCTCTCCCACCCACTCATTCATAGACTCATGAACTTGGTCCCCTGTTTACTTGTTTCACACTTCCTGAATGAGCATGCAGGGAGAGTCACAGCCTTCAAGTGCTTACTGCCTGGAAAGGAAGATCAACATGGACCAAATAGTGACAGAAATAAATGTGAAATCATGATAAGCAGTATCATATAGAGAGGACAGCGGTTCTGAGGGTGTATCCTGGAGGGTTTCACTTTGTTGGGGCCTTCTACCCTTGGGAGGTGTCAGACCTAAGGGTCAATGAAATGACAGGTATTTTGCCCTGTGTTCTGGATGCTGTGAAATCCTGGCCACAGAGAAAGGAAATGTTACTAAGACTCCAGAGTGAAGGCAGATTGAGCTGGATTCAGGCTTTTGTTCTGTGCACACACACATTATGTGTGTGTGTCCTCTGAGCATCATGTTTCCTTCTTTAGTTTCTTACCAGAAAGATGAGAACAAGATTCCTTAGAATTTTTTTTTTATTGAATTTCGAGACAGTGTTTCTCTGTGTAGCCCTAGCTGTCCTGGAACAAGTTCTTTTAGACTAGGCTGGCTTCGAACTCACAGAGATCTATGTGCTTCTGCTTCCTGTGTTCTGGGATTAAAGTTGTGCACCACTAACACCTGGCTGAATTATTTTTATTAGCATATAAAATGATTGTTTTGTGACACAGCATGCATATCATTTGTATTTTGCTTATATTCTATTCCCTAACACTCTCTTCTCTCTCTTATTCTTCTTTTCCCTTTCCACTGGTTCCTTTTCCCCCTCCATTTTGGTATCCTTGTACTTCATGCCACATGTATACACTACACACACACACATAACATGTAATATGGTATGTATTACATAGATGTTACATATAATGTATAACATCCATACGAAGTGTATAATATGAACTGATATGTATTCCAGTCTCTATGGAAGGTGTACACATGGCTCGCTTAGCTTCCTTTCCTTCGGGAGCTGGGACGTTTCTGCTCCAGACTTCTTTGCACAGTCCTGGCAGAGTGCACTAAATAGGAAAATCAATAATGTGCACAGATGGCCCTCGTGATTTTCACACTATTTAAGAGAACAAATTATTCAGAAGCACCTGGGATTCATGCTTTCCCAGAGAAAAGAAGAAGAGCGGGGGAATTGCAGGTCATTTTTATCTGTTCAGTGAAGTTGAATCCCTAAGAGCCAATCATTCAGTATCTGCAGCTCACCGCCGCCTTCACAAAAGCCAGCTAGAAAAGCTTCCTATACTTCATTTCTAGTAAGGAGAGTATGCACAGAGACTAGAATTTGCCCAATAAATATTTATTGAGTGTCTACTATATGTTAGCCACTAGGCTGGGGGCTTAGATAAGGAAAAACAGAAACCAATACAACAAATGCTAATAAAGCCGTTGCCCTTTGCTGTAATCTTGTAGCAGGGAGCTTATTTAATCTTCTGGGTGCCTGAGAGGTGTGTCTTTTTCTCATTGCTGTTTCACCGACATGGAGGCTGGGGACCAAGGGGTGCAAGACATGGAGATTGGGGACCAAAGGGATGTATTTATTTTTGGAATATTTATTTCATAATGATGATGATGTGTGTATACACATGTGTGTGCAGGGGCCCTCAGAGGCCAGAAGAGGGAACTAAATCCCTTGGAGCCTGTGGCTTTCACACACACACACACACACACACACACACACACACACACACACACACTTGTTCTACTGATGTGAGACCTGAAACAGTCAAATTCATAAATAAGGGAAGATGTCAGCTGCCAGGGTTTTGGGGAACAGGATAGTATATCAGAATTTTCTAGAGAAACAGACTAATAAAAGAGACAAGATAGTTTGGCTTGTGACATTTTAGAGGCTAAGATTCCTAGGATGTACTCTCTCAAGATAGAAACCCAGGGGAGCCTTGGTCAGCATTCCAGTTCCAAAGCAAAGGCCAGAGGATCTGCGGGAGAGCGGAAGATGGATATTCCAACTCAGGACGAGGGCACAAATTTACCAGTCCTCTGTGTGTTGGTGAATCATATTGCTAACTTGATGGAAATTAGAATCACTGTGGAAGCAAACCCTTGGCCACACCTCTGAGGGTTTATGTAGATAAGGTTAAGTGAAGCGGGAAGAAGTCAGGGACTCAATAAAAAAGAAAGTGACCCAAGCACCAGCCTTAGTCTTTCCCTGCTTCTGGACTGTGGATACAGTGTAACCAGCTGCTCCTGTTCCTGCTACCAAGACATCCTCACCACAGTGACCCCTGGAATTGTGAGCTGCACACACCCTTCTTGCCTTTGGTGGCTTTCATTTTTCTTTCAGATATCATGTTGCATTGATGAGGCAGGAGGGTGTACTTCGCTTGGCTGCTTTATCCAGGTCCTCGGACAACTGAGAAATGTTTACACTCACATAATAGAAGAGACTTTTCCCTCAGTGTCCAGCTACAGGCCCTAATCTCTTCCCAAACACCTTTTAGGCCACACACAAACATAATGTTTTGCCAGCTGTGTGGACACCCTTAGTTCAGCCAAGGGAACACAGATAATTAATCATCCCAAGTGGAGAGAAGTTTACCAGTGGCATAATGTTTCAGTTGAGGCTGAGAAATAAATTCCAGAGGTCTCTCAGAGAGCACGGTTCCCAAAGCCGCCAGTCTTTCACTGTGCACTTATACATGTGTTAAGAGGGTGGATCTCCTGTGAAGTGTTCTTACCACAGGAAAATCAAACTGGAAACAAAACAAAGCAAGAAAAAAAAAAGCATTTCAAGTGTGCAGAAGAGAAGCGGCAGGGGAGAGGCTGTGGAGCTGGGCGAGCGGCTGTTTCTCATGCAGACTCTTGTCCTCCACTGCCCGCTAAGCCTCTGGGCAAAGATGACAGGAAGCTGGTGCTGAGGGAAACCTAAGGGCTTTATTTTAAGACCTTCTGTCAGGAAAGGCCTTTGGAACAAATTCAACCACTCAGCTGCGTTCCTGAAGGTCAAGCAGAGAGACATGATCTGCTGGATTTGGGGAAAACCTTTAAAAACCAAGATGAGGAAGAGGAAAAACAAACCCTTTCTGAGAGGCCGTTCTCTTTTTGTTTTTGCTGCATGACAGGGAAAGATGTGAGAAAGTTCTGGTAGGAAGGGATTAAAAGAGAGACAAGGAACCCTTCCCCCACCACAGCGGCTGTTGACACCGTTATTAAATCAAGCAGAGGTTTTCAGACAGGGCTGTATAATTGATTATAAATGCTGAAATTTATTTCAATAAACGGTGGCATTTCTGAGCAGCTGTTTCGTGTTACAGCAAAGCTGCAAACGGAACTGCTGGACACAGCCTGTCTTTTGTCTTTCCCTTTGATACGTTGAAGTTCCTTTCTGGTGTGGTGCCTTTGAAGAGAGACATGAAGGGGAATCGGTGTTTCTGGGTTCAGCAAAGAGGAAAGGGCAGAGGAAGAGACACAGAGTGATAGACAGGGTGCAGCAGTCAAAATGTCACGGCTTTCTGAGTCCAAAGAAAATGACCATAACGTTGCTCCGGTTGATTGGGCCAGGATACCATCCATGTGAGGTGACAGAGAGCCTTTCTCTGGTTTTCCAATGTTAGGTCTCAAATGTGGAAGGTTCTCGGAATGCTTATGTGTTGAAGGCTTGGTCTCCTGTTACAGTCTTAGGTGATGATCGCACTCTGACATCATTAGTGGGCTGACCCGCTGATGGAAAGGTGTTGTCAGAAGGTCAGAAGGTGGTGAAAGGAGGTGATGCTTAATTAGAAAAAGAGGGCTGCTGGGATATAGCTTAGGATTCCTCCACCTCTGTCTCCTATTCTTGTGTGCCTTGAGGTGAGCCACATCCTTTCCCCCTGCCCTGAGATTCTCCCTCACTTCAGGCCCCTCAGGGTCCGTGAAATATAGTGGTTATAGTCAAAGAAGGAAAACATTTGCGTGTTGAGTGTAAGGGTTAATGGGCAAAGACAGCCTGATGTAGCAGACCTATTGAGAGCTGCCTTTTCAGATGTGGCTGATGGTAGACCAGTTGTCCTAATTAATTTCTATCATTGTGATAAACACCATGACCAGGAGCAGCTTGGGGAGGAAAGGGTTTACTCCAGCTTATAACTTATCATCTACCATGAAGGGAAGTCACTCCAGTAGCTTGGGGAACTGAAACAGATGCCATGGAGGAACGCTTCAGTCTAGCTTACTCTCATGACTTATTCAGTTTGCTTTCTTATATACCCTGGGACCTTCTGCCCTGGGATAGCACCACCCACAGCTGCCTGCGCCCCTCATCAATCGCTAATAGAGGAAATGTCCCACAGGCTTGCCCAAGACAATCTGGTGGAGGCATTTTCTCAGTTGATCTTCCCCTTTCCAAATGATTCCAGCTTGTGTCAAGTAGAAAAAAGAAACCAAACAGCACAGACCACTGTGATAAGACCCATAGACTAACTGGTAAAACACGCAATAGAAAATGGCTTCTCCCCAGTGGTGGAGGACGGAAGCGTGAGATCAAGGTCTAAGAGGTGCTGTGTCCTCCCGAGAGCTCCACTGATGTCTCCTCGATGGTCTTTCCTCTCTGCTCTCCACACAGTTGCCCTACTTTGTGTGTCTAGATCCAAGGACACCAACTCCATTGTACTAGAGTGCAGTCATATGATCTTCTTTTACTTAAATAACCTCTGAAGATGCTGCAGGCAAATACAGTTATATTCCTCTATTTTACATTTTTTTACAATTTCATGTATGTATACAATGAAATATGATTAGACTCGTTTCCCATCTCTAACTGCCCCTTTCCCACTTTATCATCTCTTCATTCTTTTTCTTTTATTTTAAAATTCAGTGTAATAATTTTAGGGTGTGTGTGCCCTAATTCCTCAAAAATAAAACCTATTTTTAGGCATTCTTAAGAATAAAACTTAAATTTTTTTGTGTGCATCCTACTGTTTTAACAAAGCAGCTAGCTTTCCCTTTATTTATTCCTTATATTAACAAAAAAATTAAAATAATATTTTTATTTATAATTTGAAATTTTTATACGTGTGTGATATATCTTGATCATTATGGACCTTCTCAGCTCTCCAGCTGCCCTGGAAACTCTCCTTCTCCAACACATCACCCTCTTGAGTTCAGGCCTGCCATTTCAGAGTTTTTTTCTTTCTAATGCCAGGTATAGCATGACATGGAAGAGTCCCATTAAATATCTAAGGTGCTGAGGAGAAATGAACTTGAGGCATATATATGGTGGTGGGAAGCCCAAAGCAGGGAAGCAGGATCATAAATAGCCTTCTTGGGTTGAACGGAGACAGCAGAGTAGTTGGGGTACTCATAGCAGTGGGAATGGAGGCAGTGTAAGTTCTAGAAGATTACACGGGTGGGGTGAATCTAAACTGAAGCTTGGCCTCACTGGGAGAGGGAAACAGGGACACAGAATGATGGGTCTCAGTGTTCCTGCTTGGTCCAGCCCGGGTGCTGTCTGCACCACTCCTTAAGTGAGCGGGAGGCTGCGTGCCCACCCCTGCCACCTTCCTCTACTCTCCCTGCCCTTTCCACACACTCCTTCCAGATGCTCTTCCTTAAAAAGAGACGCGATCGCTTGCTGGGTGCTCATCTTAAGCCGCAGAGGGGAAAGCTGCTGGGTTCTGAGCATCATTCTGGGAGAAGAAGAGGGTAAAAATGTGTGCTACGGGAACAGGAGTTCACGGGATTTAAGCAAGGAATAGCTAGACCTTAAAATTTAGACCTCAGAGCAGAAAATCGAGGAGTGTGGGCTCAACGCTGTCACAGGCGGCCTACGACTTTCAGTCATATCTTGTTAGGCCTAATCTGACTCCCTCTGATCACACTGGCATCTCCACACGACGACTCAGAAACGCCAGTACTGGGAGCTCAAGATTAGAAGAGCTTTGGAAAGGTCTGATCGCCCTTCGCAAGCTTAGCTGTTGCTGATGCTAATAAAATAATTTCCCCCTTTATCTGAAGGCAGAAGGGTTTCTTCACCCCCCCACCCCGAAGCTGGTGTTCTGCCTTTTAAATTTTTTTCTCTCCCACCTAATACAATCCTCAGTGCAGTGCCTGCCTGTGTGTGTAATCAGAGCTATGCTGTCTGTGCTCAGAGCTGTGTCCCAGGATGCATTGTGCAGGCACCACAGCAGAACAAGCGTGAAAAACTTTGGGAAGTAATGATGTCTGGAACACCAGCGGGCTCCCGGGGGTCATCCCCCAACTGAGCTCTTCCTGCCCTTCATGCACCCCCCAGCAAAGAAGTCTGGCTTATTTACCGTTTTAGAAAGTTAGACCTTTTCAAAGAGATGCCCCAGGCAAAACAGCCTTCCTTTCCCATCTCTCCGAAACTAATGACTCTTCTCCAAAAGTTTTGACAGTGAGAGCTGTTCCGACAGCTGAGGGAGTTTGTTGGAAGCCGAGCTGGCGAACAGCCCATAGAAATAGCTCGGCAGTGTACTCCTGATTCGAAAATGCAACAAGTCCGACATTCTGCAAAAGGAATGTCGGAGCACAGCTCTGAGCAGGGAAATCCCTGGGCTGGGGTTGTGTTCTTGAAGTCAGATGATGGTTAAGGGAGCATCGTCTCCAGCCTCCTGAAATACCTGAACCACTATCACAATAATAATCAAGATGGTAATGATGTTTGAGAATTACAAGAAGGCGAGGGACATGCTTTTTAAAATTAGCATATGTGAGTTGCACGAAAGGGCTTCATTACATTTCCAAACACGCCTAGGTGCTTTGGTCATATTCTCCCTGTCTCTTACTAGTTTTCATCCTTATTCTCCCCTCTCTTTTCTCCCCACTTGTCTGGTACTTTCCTTCTTAGTCTTTGTCCTTCTTTCCCCCTAACTTCATGTAAGGAAGCATCCATAGGGTCATCAAGGTACTGTCTTGTTTACTCTTAACATGGTGGGCTTCAGCATTATTCACACACAGTATCTCAATGAATTCTTTCCATTTTAAAGTGTTCACTAGCACACCCTTATTTTAAAGATTCGTTTTTTTTATTTATAGTTTCGTGTGTCTATAAGCACTGTATGAATCTATAGGAGAGCTTCTAATATCCTGTAGCTGGAGTTACAGGTGTTTGTGGTTGCCTGATGTCAATACTGGAATTGAACTTGGGTCCTTAGCAAGAGCAGTATGTACACTTTACTGCTGAGTGGAGCCAAGCCCTTTGTTTAGCCACAAAGTTTAATTTTAATCTTTGAGGATAATGTGAAGGTTGCTTAGGTTGTGTCCTGGGAGTCAAATCCAGGTCTTTACAACATTAACTACATCACAAATTCTGTTACTGGCTCTTGAGGAGTCTCAGGTTGGATTGGGATGGGGTGGGGAGTGTCTGCATGTTTGTGAGGTGATGTTCCTGAGATCTGTGATCCTTTCCTGTTGACAAGGTGATACTTATGCAGGTGGAAAAAGAGAATGATGTCCTTACAACCCTAGTCGTTCATTTCACAAAAGAAGTCAGTGGAGAGGAGTCATGGAGAATATCATTTGTGGATGTGAGGAGCCTGAAGGTTTGAGACTGGAGAGAGATCATAAGACAGATTCAACAATGAACCTGGCAAGTGCTCATAGCTCTTGAGGATAGGAACCTAAGATGCTGTGAGAAAGAGAAACTTTGGTGCACGCCTTTAATCCCAGCACTCGGGAGGCAGAGGCAGGTGGATCTCTGTGAGTTCGAGACCAGCCTGGCCTACAAGAGCTACAAGAGCTAGTTCCAGGACAGGCTCCAAAACCACAGAGAAACCCTGTCTCAGAAAAAAAAAAGAAACTTCTAGGTAAAATGCCAGATTCACCACATCAGGACCCTTGGATATTAAGAGAATAAAAATACATCAATACTCGGTGCATGGCTATGTGGTTAGAACTGAATTTATTCCACCATGGTTCTTACATAATTGTCCAATAGGAATGGTGGTGAGGGGAGGGAGGTGGAGTTAAAGGAAGTCACATGTATCTGTATTGTTTGTATTCATTGTGACCAAATATCTGACAAGAAGCAGCTAAAGGGAGGAAGGGCTCATTTTGGTTCACAGTTAGAGGGGGTAGCCCACCATGGCAGAGAAGGCAGGCTGGCAGTTGTGAGGTGACTAGGCACACAGCATCCATGGTCAGAAGCAGAGGTGAAAAGGAAATAAGTCGGGGCCATAAAACGGGAAGGTTCATCCCGGGTGACCCACTTCCTTTCTTCAGCAGGCTCTGTCTCCTAAGGACCCAGAGCCTTTAATAACACCAGTCAGCTGTGGAGCGGTTGTCCAAACACAAGCTTATGTCGGGGGCGGGGGCATTTCATGCTGAAACCACAGCACTAGTTTGTTGCAGATCTTCCTCCTCTCAGCTCCTTTGGAAGTCCCCGCGTGTGTCATGAAATCAACCCCTTCTGGCATTCAGGGACATTAGAATCAAGGCAGCGGGCAGCTCCTCAGCACTGCTTGGTCAACTTGACATCTCTCTTGACATCTCATTATTGAGAAGCCACTGGAGCTGCTCAAAGAAACCACTTTGTGCATAGAATCTGAATCAAGAATTCAGTGTGCTCTGTGGTCTGGTAGAAATCGGGGCTGAATGTAATTTAAAGAATACCTTTTCCCTAGATTCCCCTTTCTCAGCCTACATCCTCAACTCTTAACCTTGAAACAGTGTTTACCGTTTGCTAATTGATTCATCTTTTTGCTAGAGATGATGATGGTTGCTGTGGCCTTTGCCTTAAGTAAGCTTGCAACAATGATGCAGTGATATATGTGTGGTTTTGTCCTATTTCCAGTGTAGGGCTCAGGCTTTCTCCAGGCTGCAGTTAGGTCTCTGCCAGGTTGGATAGTCACCTGGAGGTTAAATTGGGATGAATTCTTATCCATGATAATTTAAGCTGTTCTCAGCAACCTGCTGCTTTAGGAAGCACGTTGTCTATTGGTAGCATACCACCCTCAAGCCTGGCAGCTCTCTGTCGTTTCCTTGATGGGATACTTTCTACAGCCAGTTCCCAGCATGCCAGTCTGTGCCTTCAATGCCATCAGAAAGCTATGAACTTGTTGTCTATTGCATTGGAAGCCTGCTGTTGTTTTATGTTTTTCAGAGGGCCCGCCACCCAGTTCCCAAGTAAATCACACACCGAGGCTTATTCTTAGCTTTAGCTTGGCTTGTTTCTAGTCAGCTTTTCTTAACTCAAATTATACCGTCTACCTTTTGCCTCTGGGCTTGTTCATTTTCCTACTTCTGTATATTTTACTTTGACTCTCAATCATTGGCTGGCTAAGCGGCTGGCCCCTGACGTTTTCTCCCTCTTATTCTTTCATTGCTCCTTCTTTCCTTGTTTCTCCTTCTGTTTATAGTCTCTGCCTGCCAGCCCTGCCTAGCCTTGCTCCTGCCTCACTGTTGGCTGTTCAGCTCTTTACTAGGACCATCAGGTGTTTAGACAGGCAAAGAATCACAGCGCCACAGAATTAGACAAATGCAGCGTAAACAAAAGCAGCACACCTTAAAGTAATATTCCCCAACAGAAGTCTTTAATTTCATTCAAAAATTGACATATAAAATACCGAGTTTCATTATGATATTTTCATACATATATGTCAATATCCTTTACTCTCATTTGGCCACTTTCTTCAAGTCCTTCCCCTGTTATCTTTCCTCTTTGGCTCGTCCCCTTCCTCCCACAGTAAGACTATAAATCAACATGCTACAGAGATGCTTGTATCTTTAGCTATATGCACTTCTGCTCATGATAGCTAGGAAAGAGATCTAGCCTAGTAGTCCATCAAATAACTGGGCTAAACTGTGGTATATGCACACAGTGGTATTTAATTTAATTGTGCATTGAATATGTGGAGTTGTATATATTTATATGTATATTTATTATATAAAATGCATCCACGGGATGGCATCCTAACTCTTTTACCTTATAAGATAACCTGATCTATCCATATTTTATTTTATTTTTAAAATTTAAAAATATTTTTTATTGAAAAAATTTCATAGACTATATTTTGATCATGTCATTCCTTCCCCCATTTTCTCCCAGATCCTACCCATTCTATCTTCTTTCTCTCTCTTAAGATATTCCATTCCGCCCAAACAAAAAACAAAACAAAAACTGAAACAGAAAACAAGAGACAAAAACATCCACAATAACAAAAATCAAAACAAACAAGCAAAAAACCAATAAGACAAAATGCATCTAAGCAAACAAAGCGAAATGAAACAAAAGTCTACAAAGACACCACTGAGTTTATTCTGTGTTGGCCAATGACTCCTGGGCATGGACCCTGCTGTGACGTGTGGTTGACATGCCGAGTGAAATTCAGTTGGAGAAAATTGATTTTCCCTTTGCCGGTGGGTATCAATTGCAAATATATTCTTGGTTAGAGGTGCAACCCAATGTCCATTTCTCTCTGTGTGTGCTTGGATATCTTATGATTTGAATATTTTTAGGTTCTGTTCATGTTGCCACTGTCTCTGGGATTTCATATGTGCATTAGTCCTATTTCATTTAAAATTTAAAAAATTAACTGTTAATTTTGTTTTATGTGTATGGGTATTTTGTTTGCATGTATGCATGTCTGTGCACTGTGTGCGTGTAGGACCTTTGAAGGCCAGGGGAGACTTTCTGATCTCCTGGGATTGGAGTTACAAATGGTTGGGAGCCATCACGTAGGTGCTGGGAATCAAACCCAGGCCCCCTGGAAGGACAGCTTGTGCTTTTAACTGCTAGGCCATCTTTCAAGTCTTAAGCCATACTTTATATTAGAGGCAAGTCACAAATCCATCTGCATTCAAGAATAGGAGACTATAGGAAGGCATGAACCAGTAGGGGTTTTGAATGGCTCTGCCCTAAATTTTTGTTTTCTTAAATTTGAGTTTGCTAAAGTCATCCAAGTTGCCCTAAAGGGTTATAGTTGCCTTTTTGTGCTTTGATATGAGCTAATGGAAGCCTCTAAAAATGGACTGCTCCTATCTCCCATACCAGATAAATCATATACCTAGGATTTAAATGGTTGTCAAACCCAGGAGGTTACATTTATGTTCATTTATCTATTCAGTTAGCCATTTATTTATTTATTTATTTATTTACTTTTGCAGTGCTCCGGAGCTGAACTCAGAACCTCACACGTACTAGGCAAGAATATTCTCCACTGAGCTACACCTCCAGCCCAAGCGTGTGCTTCCAACCAGTATCCTGTGCTGCCTCTAGTATTTCTCAGTTGGCCTTTTTGTTCAAAACAGACTTCTATGTAACAATTGATTATTTTCCCCCTTTGTCTTACATAGCCACCTTTCCTATATTCCTCTATTGCTGTTTTTCCACCTGTATATTTTTTTGTTTTTTTTCTTTTTTTTAAAATTTATTTATTTATTAAAGATTTCTGTCTCTTCCCCACCACCGCCTCCCATTTCCCTCCCCTTCCCCCGATTAAGTCCCCCCCCCCGCCTCAGCCAGAAAAGCAATCAGGGTTCCCTGTCCTGTGGGAAGTCCAAGGAACCCCCCACCTCCATCCCGGTCTAGTAAGTTGAGCATCCAAACTGCCTAGGCTCCCACAAAGCCAGTGCGTGCAGTAGAATCAGAAACCCATTGCCATTGTTCTTGAGTTCTCAGTAGTCCTCATTGTTCGCTATGTTCAGAGAGTCCAGTTTTATCCCAGGCTTTTCCAGACCCAGGCCAGCTGGTCTTCCACCTGTATATTTTTTAAAACTTTCCTATTAACTGCATTTTCCACAAGTCTTCACCAGTAACCTTTCTCCCCATTCCTTAGGAACCACACTCACTCACAGAATTACAGCATGCTCATTGTTTCCAAATTCTTGTTCTAAGCCAATTCTCAAACCTAGATTTTTAACCACTACCTTCTCAAATGCTACAACTCCCAAAGTAAAAATGGGACAAAATAAAGCTTTCTCTTGGCAACCAGGGTTAGACATTCTGGACACATTTGTGTTTCTTGCTTCTTGTTCACCCTCTCTGTTTGCTTAATTCCTACTAAGGCAATGCCACTCTGCTGGGTCATTGATATTCACAAAACATTGTGTTGAATGCTCTAGGAGATAAAGAAATGAAGGAGATGTTCCTGCCCTGAGTTATGTACCAGCTAAACATGTTAGGTGAGTTTCTCAAGCTCAGAAAATATTTACCAATCCCATCTATAGTACATGACACAATGCCCTAACATTGAAGGTGTTAGGGAGATGTCCGCAGATTTAAATAATAAAATCAATCACATAACATCAATAAGTTCATTTATGACCATTTTACCTTCTACTGTCCAACATGGATTAACTTCAAAGACAAAGCTAACTTTGCATTCATTTTACTTGATACCCTGGTACCTGATACCTGAGATATGTTCACCAATCTTGTTAAGTCACTTGCTTGTAATGATCAACAAAATGAACTATAGTCTCTTTTTCTGATTCTTCCAAGCAGTAACAAAGCTCCCGTTCTATTGAAGCTATGATTTTCAACTGTGAAAATTATCAGATTGTTGAAACAAGAGAATCTACACTATAGAGAAGGTCCCAGTGACTATCCTCATTTATAGCCACAGTCTGTTTACTGTAATCAGTTTTTGACTCCATTCCAGAACTTGTCTTTGCATTAGAATACAAGGTGAATTCTTCATTTGTGTGCATGTAGAGCTGTGTCTATATCTCTTGCTAATCTCTGTCTTCAGTCAAAAGCACACTGCTTATATTAGTATGAAACTTCCACTTTCCCTTGACATAGTGTTTTGGGCATCTTTTCATGTCAGTTCATATAGACCTATTGCATTCTTTGACATATTTGTGTGACACTGAAAGTTTTGATGTTTATTTAAGCATCCTCTCTTGATTGACATTTACTTTGTTTTCAGTTTTGTTCCTGAGTGTGTTTGTGTTTCTATAAGTTTCTCTCCTGGATGGTGTCTAGAAGCTAATTGCTGGGTCATGGAGAGGCAAGCATAATGGGATTTAGATATGCTCTGATATTTCCTCCCAAATGGTGCCACAAATTTCTACTCCTTCTCTTACTATGCATGTTTGAAGGCATTCATTTCTCATAGTCAGTGTAACACTCACAAAGCTGTAAGTATTAAACTTCCTGACTTGAAGGGATGACTGCCAGATTGTTTTGAAGGTCTCCCTGGGAAGGGTTTTGCATTTGCCTCTAGAGGGCTTTCTGGGGAAATGGGTGCTAGCAGGGAGTCTCAGTCATGGCTGTGTCTGATTCCAACAACAACAACATCAGTTCTCAGTGTCTTCTGCCTGGGGATGAGCCCTCTGTCTAGTTCTGTGTCTTCTGCCTAGTCTGTTTTGTCTTCTCAGCCATTTGACCTTCAGAGAAGAGGCTCACTCATTTTATTGGATATGGAAGTGTCAAGAAGGCTTTATGTGTCCCATGTTTTAAAGAACATAGGCCTTAGTGTTTATGTCAATATTTTCCAAGCCTGGCTGGTCTTATTTTCCTAAATAAGAAGTTCCTAAAGGAACTGAACCAGACTTAATAGAACCAAAGTATCAAAATAAGTTAAAGGAATCCATACATTTGAAAGACTTTTATAATATTCATTGTATGTGGGCTGCAAATTTGTAAACCATCAACACACATGTAACTTCAAATATGGTTTATAGCACACCAGATAACACACATAGGGCTTTGTACTCTGGAACTCCTGAGATTCGTTCCCTAGACAGCTTCTACATGAATTGGTGGTCTTGTGTATTCCTTCCTCTTTTGAACATCTAGTAGTTGCTGCAAACAGTTATTGCAGATGCCAGCTATGAAACACTGATTTATATCCAGCCATCACAATTAAAATAGAGATGAAACAGAACCAACCTCGCAGCTTTAGCTGTTTCCTCAGTGTTGTTTCTCTAGGCTAAGGCTCTGGTAAGTTGTCCCCTTTGTCATCCCACCACCTATGAAATCAGAACTAGAATGAAAAAAGCACTTAGGGTCTCCAAGTAACAGATAGAGACTTGGCTCTGCTAGGTTGTGAGGTGAGCAGTCACCAGTGGCAGGAAGGGACCTGTGAGTGTGGGAATGCCTCCAGGGAGTTCACATGTAAAGCTGGAGTCGGAGAGACCAGTGGTCTAGGCACCTCCCAATGATTATACTTAAAATTGCTGACCCTCCATGTCTCCATCCATGAGGTATGATGGTGATGACTGTCCAGGCAGGCGGTGGTTTACATGGGCAATTCATATACAAAGCACAGCATCTGGCATAAACTGTTCTGCAGTTTTTATGATGTGGGAACTGAGCCTTGGTGAGTCACCATGAATTAAGTCGAAACAGAGAAGAAACCAACGAGTAAAGTGGGAGGACTGAATTTTGGGGAAAAGATAGAACTATACTTACCACACGTTTGGGAATAAGGCAGCATCTCTTTCCTGCGGCTGGAACAGATTAGCATAAACTCAGAAGTTTGAAATACCCCAGACTTGTTAGCTTGCAACTCACAAGGTCAGGAAGCTGTACTGGTCTAAATGGAGTAAAGTAATGATGCTGGCAGCACAGAGATCATTCTGGAAGCTCTGGAAGAGAATCTATCCTCACCTTTTCTCCAGCATTGAGAGGCTGCTTCACTTACTAGTTCATCATCTGTCCCTCCACCTTTTCAGTCAATGATGTAATTAATGCCCTTTCCAGAAGTTTCCTCATGTCATCGCTCCTATTTTTGACCCTGAATGTTATAAAGGTTTCGTGAGTTTATCTATACATCTAAACTCATAAAAATGTACATGTTAAATATGTGAAGTTTTGGTTTATTAATTATTTTTCAATAAAATCATAGTATTAGAAAGTTAAAGGGCTGGAGCTTTGAATTAATTGCCGAGTGTTTGTCTGCCATTCACAGGTCTTTGGGTCCACTCTCCAAAACCACAAAATAAAATATTAACATTTAAATGTCAGGAATACAACATCTTCCTATCTCTTCCCAACTCTAATGCTTCTGCCTCCCTCCAAATAAACATGCTCATGATCACACTGGCTCTGTCTGGATAATTTGGGATAATCCCTATCTTAGTATCATAATCCCAGACAGTTACAAAGACGCCTTTGTAGTAGAAGGTAAAGCACTCATAGGCTCTCGAGATTTGGAGGTAGATAGCTGCAGAGGGCATTATCTTGCCTACCACAAAGACCAAGAATCTAAGAATAAAAACATGACTTTTAGAACAGCCTAAACTTTCTGCCTCTTTCATTTCTTCTTCTTCTTCTTCTTCTTCTTCTTCTTCTTCTTCTTCTTCTTCTTCTTCTTCTTCTTCTTGTTATTCTTCTTGTTCTTGTTCTTGTTCTTGTTCTTGTTCTTCTTCTTCTTCTTCTTCTTCTTCTTATTATTATTATTATTATTATTATTATCTATCTATCTATCTATCTATCTATCTATCTATGTACTGGCATGTAAAAATAGTATTCTTTTCCAGATTTGAACATCGATCACTTATGAAACCTTAAAGTTGGGTTGTGTTTATAAGACTTGGATAAAAGTAAATATTTTTTTCCATTATTTATTTCAAGCCATGTGTTCAACAAACATTCAGAATGCTTCTTCTATGTCCCAAGCATTGAGCTAGTAGGACTTCATAGCGCAGAGGAAACAGCAGACAGATTTGACTAATGTCACAGAGGAGTGGAGACTCTTGTAAAAATGTTGTAGACATGAAAGCAGGGATCATTTATATGGGAGCTAGTTTGGTAAAAATAGCAGTCCAGAGATGCAAATCTTACTTGACCCCTGGAGAATGACAAAGCAGTACCTAGCCAGGAAACACAAAAGGATAGGAAGATAGCCTTCTCCCTCCCAGTCAGTCAGGGAATATACTGACTCTATCACCACCTGGATATATGCCCACCATGTACAGAACATACATATGGCTCAGAAGGAAGTAAAACCAGGCCTACTTCCGGCTCTTAAAACCCTTTCTCCACCAGGTGGCGGTAGTGCATAGCTTTAATCCCAGCACTTGGGAAGCAGAGGCAGGTGGGTTTCTGTGAGTTCAAGGGCAGCCTGGTCTACAGAGCTAGTGCCAGAACAGACCCCAAAACCAAATGGAGAAACCCTGTCTCAAAGAGCAAAATCAAAACAAAAAAAAAGAAAAAGAAAAAAGAAAAGAAAAAAAAAACATTTCTCCTGCCACTAAGCTTGAACCAGAATATACTTGTTGAATTTAAGGATTAAAATTCCATCTAAAAGTGGTTTATACAGTCATCAATGGAAACATATATACATACAAACATACATACATACATATTATGAAGAAGAGCTTGCAAAACCACCATACATATGTGTGTATATGTGTGCCTATATATGGTGGTTTTTTAAGGCTTTCTTCATAGAAAACTTTCCCTCCCCAAGGTACAGGGGATATCACAGAAGAGGGGGAGAGAACGTAAGAGCCAGAGGATGGGAGGAGTGTTGAGAAATGCTGCTGCTGCTGTGCACATGAACTCACACAGCTGAGCTTATCTGCACAAGACTTGCACAAGATGAAACCTGTTAAGAATTCCTGCATGGAGGGGAGAGGGATTCCTGTGACCCCACCTCCTGACTGAGGAGCTGGAGGTAGCTGATGGCTCCTGGGGAAGACAGGGTCTCTTTTCTTTGGACGATGACTGCTGGTTGGTTGCCCATGCCCTAGTGGATGATCCTATGCTCATGTACATACACATGGGCAGAGTAACTGGGCACAGCAGGTTATAAAAAGCAGAACATGAAGTTGGGAGGGAGATGTATCGGGAGGATGCCTGGAAGAAGTGGAGGGATGGAGTAGGTGGTGGATATGACTAAGATGCATTGTGTACATGCATAAAAATTTCAAAGAGTGAATATAAATATTGAAAAACGCAACCGAGGTGTAGAAAGGGTTTTACTCTTCCATAAGGGCAGTCAACACATATTTACATATTTTAAATGGTTTATAATTACAGGTTCCGCACCCAGAAAGCCCATGTTTAAATGTTCAGTCTTAATAGCAGCTAACACAGCCCCTCTTTGGGTTGTTTTCCTACCTACAAAGCGAGATAATAAGAGTGTAGTAGCCATTGATTGTCTGTGGGGATTCAGTGAGCTCTATCATCTCAGTACATGAGTGAATCACAGTAAAATTCAATACTTAGACTGACCGCATTCTCCCCAGATTTCCATAATAAAATAGGTGTTTGGTAAATGTTTAATGACTCAGATTATGAGTAGTCTTTCATCAGAGAGAAGACCTAAATAGCTCTGCACGGACCTATTCTTTCTCCTGGATTTTCATTTAGGAAGCCAGACTCTAAGTGACTAGGTCGCAGGATGGATCAAGATGGCTCCATCAATAGTTAGAATCCATGAGTCTAGACTTCTAGTCTAACACTTCTGGTCCATAAGAAGGCAAGAGAAGGTGGTTGAGGGCTTGTGGGATGCTGGGGCCAGCGTGTATTCCACCGAGGAGGCCACAGGGAGCTGGAGTTCCAGCCGTTCAGCAGCCAGCACAGTTCTTGCCCGGGGTTTTATCCTCTGCCTTAAGGAAATGATGCTCCTTTTCTGGGCTTCATATGACTTGAAGGAAAAAACCTCCTTAAAGGAAAATCTATAAAAGTGACAGGCAACCTTGGAATGTGGCCACCTGGCGGTCCAGGATAAACCTCTTTCCTTGGCAAAGAAAGATAAGAAAAGCTTGTGGTTTACTGGGACTGGGAGTTGAGTAGGGGTGCCACATCTGTTCTTCCCAGCCCTTCAGTCACAGGGTTTAGGACTTGGTCTCCTGATACCTGGAGTCTACAGACTATGTCCTCCCCTCCTCCCCGGCTTCCCAATGAGAGCAGCAGGAGCTTTGTATGAAGTTTGGTTTTCTGAACTCAGAAACCGTGAAACCCCAGGAAAGACCTTCAAAGGGAAAATGGAAACCACAGGCCTTGTTTTGAGGTTCTAAGTTGAGTGGTTTTTCTTATTTTTAATTAGCACATAATGTTAAGTTACATTATGACATTTTCAAACAAAACTTGCCCTCTCCTTATTTCCCACCCCTTGAACACCTCTTGTATCTTCTCTCTCCACGGTAGCCTCCTTTTAGCTTTCTGTCACACGTGTTTTATCTCCTCCTCCTGTCTTCAACACCCCTTCTTCCTTCTTATGCTGTCCTTTCTAATGTCATAGCTTATTCCGATGCTCATTTCCATTCATATACATACATACATACAACGCTGTGAGTTAGGACCTGCACATACGACAGAATTTATGTAATTTTTGATTCCTTAGTCTGGGTCACTTTGCTTGATATAACTTTAAAGAATGATCAGTTTCCCTAAAAGAGTCACAGCTTCACTTTCTTTAGCTGAATGAAATTCCATCGTTTGCATGTCCGTTCATCTGCTGATGGAAACCGAGGCTGCTTCCCTTTCCTTGCTTTTGTGAATGAGGGATCTCACGAAGCATGATGTGCGGGTCACTCTATAGTATGCCAGGTAGAGTTCTTCGGATATGCATTCAGGAGTCATACTCACAATGTGTATGACGCCTCTGCATTCAGGAGTCATACTCACAATGTGTATGACGCCTCTGCTTCTCACCTTTTGAGAGACTTCCATACTGATTCCTCTCATGTCTGTGCTAGGTTACAGTCTCACCCGTCAGGAGTGAGTAAGAGTTCCTGGTCCCCCATGTACTTGCTAGCGTTTGTTACTGTCTCTTTCCTTGATGACAGTCATTCTGTCTAGGGTTCAGCCCCAAACTTGAGTTGTCAGATTTTTGAGGTTTTTTTCAGCTACCGAATTACAAAATATAGACTAAACTATTTGGGTATTCTCAGGACCTATTCTGGTGTTATTTGCACACCTATGAATATATGACTTAGAACTTATGTGTTAGAATCCTTTATCCCAGGCCACAGCCAATAGAATAGCCAAGTGTGAGGACATTCTAGATAAGCAGAACCAACTGGAAGCCCACACTATGCAAAACATATTGCTTTCTTTCTGTTAGGATGAGTTTATTGGAGCTATCCCCTCTTCCTTGTGTATAGTTCTTCCAAAGGACAAAATTGGAAAGAGCACAAACAGGTGGCTCAGTAGAAAGCACCTTTGTGGCTTGGGCTCTAACTGTCTCTGCCTTTGCAACGCCGGTTCCACCTGTTTCTGCTAGTCTTGCAGCAATCTACTGTTGTCCTGAGCTCTGTGGACAAACGGCTTTCCTGAAAAGAATCTTCCCTAGAACCTTACCCATTAGCATTGTCTAAGGCCTGGCTTTGGCCACTCAGCTCCTCTACTGCCTTTCCCTGATCCGTGAAGCTTTCACTCCGCACCAAGGAAGCTTCTTTTCACAGTAGATGGAGACCAAAGTTACTACTGGTTAAAATGCAAGAACAAACCTAACATTCCCAATTCTAACTAACCAATACATCTAAAATGCAAATTCTATGTCCAGGGCTCGGGAAACATGGTAGAGAAGAGGACAGAAAGATCATATGAGCAAGAACTAGGATGTCTGCTGTGAGATCATGTCATCTATATATGGCAGGGAAGCTACCCCATGAAATCTCAACAATGTTGTTCCCTAAACAAGACCCACACAGTGACAATACCAGTTTTTCTTTGTAAAGCATTCTTTGGAGCAATAGATTAAAAAGACGTGTTTTTTTGCTCTTGGGGATCTCAAAGTGTGTTAGCAAAATAGCAACAGGATGGCACGAACTAGGTAATCTCAGACAACAAGAGAGACTCAAACAAGGTGGCAGAAAAACAGTTGTCTCAGACCTCTGAGACCAGGCATGTGCTAGGTTGGTAAATGTTTCTAGCACACACAATTCCATGGGTGCATTCCCCAGGACCACGTAAACTGTATATGGTGACATCCAAATGTAATTCCAGCACATGGGAGAAGGAGGCAGAAGGACCAGACGTTCAAGGTCATTCTTGGTCACATAATGAATTCAAAGTCAGCCTGGGATATATGAGACCCAGAAAGGAAGAAAGAAAACAGTAAAACAAAAGAAAGAAAGAAAGAAAGAAAGGAAGGAAGGAAGGAAGGAAGGAAGGAAGGAAGGAAGAAAAGGGAGAAATGAAAGAAGAAAGGAAATGAAAGAAGGAAGGAAGGAAAGAAGGATGGAAGGGAAGGAAAAAAGGCAGATTGTGTGAATAGGCCTTCTACCTCAGCTTAGATCTTTTCTGTTTTCCCAGTGAGAACTATATTTTAGGACATAATCAAGAATAGTCTAGTAGAAACCCCTGAGCAGGAAATTGACACATTGAATCTGAACTCTCTCTTTAAGAACTGAATTGCACATTTGAAGAAGAGGCTATAGAAAATACATTGGAGTTCTCTCATCTCAACTATAAATTGACTATAGCTTGTTTGAGGCACTTCTTGGATGCTGAGCCATAAAGATAAGAAATTGTGCTTAGATATAGAGAAAGATGTGAACAGCGCTTTCCTGTGGTCACTGAGGAACCCAGATAGTCCTGGCTCTGCATGGTAGGAGGAAAGTGGAACCAGCAGGAGTGGAGCTGGAGCTGGCACCTATAGGTTTGGAAGAAAGTCTGGTGCTCAGGATGGATGACATTCTAAGGAGAGATGTGTCACAACTTTCTGAGTTATGGCTGCATATTTATTCTCTGACACTGAATAGAGACCCCCATTTGCTGCAAATGGTAGGGTGCTTATATGGCCCTCAATGCTCCTAGAGCTATGCTAGCATGTCTTGCTCTGTGTATTTGCATGCTCACATGTGCATGCATGCCACACCCTGTGTGTTTGTATGCTCACACGTGCATGCATACCTGTGAATATGCACCTGTGTGTGTAGGGAGAAAAGAGGTGGCAAGCATTCTTTGTGAGGGGAGGAGAGAACATTTTCTTAGTTCTTAGACAGCAGAGCCCACCTCCTGAGGAAGAAGGGGAAGTGGGCTGGATGTGTTATGCTTGCTGAGTTTCACACTGTTAAATTTTCTATCAGCCTTAGCCAATATCATTATTTTACAGGTGAGTTTAAGAGGAAAGTCAAGCAGTCTAAAGAGTGCTGGGAGAAGACTATGTGAGAGCAACGAGAAATGCTGGGACCAACGCAGGACTTTGGATGTCCTTACACAAGGAGACAGAGTGAGTCATGACAGTGGCTGTCAGTGTGGCTCCTGATTCTGTGTGTCAAGAGTAGAAGCCAAAAAATCAGCTAAGGAGTTGCCCAGTTTTGCACACCCAGCAAGAATGTGGAACAAGATAGATGGTTGAATGAAGCTAGGCCACTTAATCACGCCCAACAGCAGTGCGTTTTGAGTTTTTAACTAGGGAATAAAGTGCTGGGATGGAAACTGAGAAGGGCAGCCCTTGAAACCTGGACAGAAGGATGGATGCATGTGGGTGCCCCATGTGGAGAACACCTAACCAACAAACCTCAGAAGATGTATTTCTACAAGAATTCTTAACTGACTAAGCTGAGATCAGAGACTACACAGGATCTCGAGGGCTCTTCTTCAGCGATCTGTAGATCCTAAGCCTTTCTAAAACTAGGAAAGATGAGCTTAGAGCAAGTCATGATGGTTTGGGAGACCAGTTGCAAGAACTCAACATTCAGCTTCTACTCTGTTCATGCACGTGTGTGACCACCCATGTGAGTGCTGTTCACAGTCTGTGTTCATGCACATGTGAGCACTCATGTGAGTGCTGTTCACAGTCTGTGTTCATGCATGTGTGAATGATATTCAACAGTCTGTGTTCATGCATGCATGTGAGCACCCATGTGAGTGCTGTTCACACTCTTTGTTCATGCACATGTGAGCACCCATGTGAGTGCTATTCAACAGTCTGTGTTCATGCATGTGTGTGAGTGCACACGTGAGTGCTGTTCAACAGTCTGTGTTCATGCATGCATGTCAGCACCCATGTGAGTGCTGTTCACACTCTTTGTTCATGCACATGTGAGCGCCCACGTGAGTGCTATTCAACAGTCTGTGTTCATGCATGTGTGTGAGTGCACACGTGAGTGCTGTTCAACAGTCTATGTTCATGCACATGTGAGTGCACACATAAGTGCTATTCAACACTCTGTACACGCGTGCATGTGAGTGCTGTTTAACACTGTACATGCATGCATGTGAGTGCTGTTCAACACTCTGTACACACATGCATGTGAGTGCACACATGAGTGCCGTTCAACAGTCTGTGTTCATGCACATGTGAGTGCACACATGAGTGCTGTTCAACAGTCTGTGTTCATGCATGTGTATGAGTGCACACATAAGTGCTATTCAACAGTCTGTGTTCATGCATGTGTATGAGTGCACACACGTTGCTGTTCAACTCGAGTGTTGTTCTTTGGGCTTCAATCATCCTCTCATTTCCTCCCCACACTGCTTTTGTAGACTAGAAAGATGAGACTGAGACTTTGCATGAGTCACGTGGTAGGAAAGTGTAGAGGTCAGATTTGAATGTATCCCAAGGACACGGTCATAGTGTGTTGCCACACGCTGGGGACCAGAGTTGTCGCATAAACACAGGTAAGGGGAGGGCTTTCGGAATCATTAGACACTGTAACACCACCAGTCCACCATCATTTCTCTCGTGCATGACTCAGGTATAGGGAAATGCTCTTAAGGAGGCCCAAGGTAAGATTAGAGTTGACACTCTTTTCATCAATGCAAATATTCATGGAGGGACAGCCAATTTTGCAGGCCCGTTGTGCAAATGTATAAAGTGAAGGAGGAAGTAATGAATTCTCTTAATTTTAGAATATTTTCACAGTAACATTTGCTGATGCATGAGGTCTTCCCCGGGCTAAGGGCAGAGCTGAGACTTCATTGAGCCTCTGAAGAGGGTGAGAGAAGGACACAGAGTGGGTGGTCATAAGAGGAGGGACGGGGCCTGGTTTGGGAGCAGAGCCCTTGATGGTCTCCAATCAGATGGCTGCCCTGCTGGATTGCAGCCCCTCACTCCAGGATCACAGGTAATAAGGTAGAGCTGATGTTAATGGTTTATGACACAAATTCATTTTGAGAACTATATGCTTCAGCCATCACTTTTATTTTTCAATTTGGATCTGTTAGGTATTAATAGCTTTGGGGCTGTGTTTTCCATTTTAATCTTGCTTTTTCTCATTTCCAAGTAGATTCCTTCTTTCAATTTACACAAACATTAAACCTCTATTTCCTGCCACCCCTCATCTCCTCCTCCCTTGTTCTCTGCTGACCTTGTTATAAAACTTTTCTTTATTGTAGACACTCATACCAGACCTGCCTTCTTAGCCCCACTGGCTGCAGTTGCCTTTTGTTCAAGCCCCACTTTGCTGTTTGTGGTGTCTCGCCCTCTGTGCTACTCGACTTTCTTGTTGCTGTGACAAAATGCCTGAGAGGAACGATTCTGAATGAGGAAAGATTTATTTTGGTTCCTGGTTTCAGAGGTTGTGACCTGCGGTCAACTCATTTCCTGGTGGGAGGTGAGGCATCTCATGACCACTTTGCATATATTTTGCATACACTTTGCATGTGGTTCTTTGAATGTTTTTCAGTGCATTTGTTTTCATATCTGATGAGAGAGATGGTGTTGTGTTCCGCTCTAACAAAGTACCCTTGTTTGGGTCATCTAAAGAACAAATGTCTTTTTCTTATATTTCCTTCTATTTTTCTCCAAACCACAAAATCTTACCACAGGTGAATCAGCATCCTCCCTGACGTCACATTTGCAGGGTGGGGATGGATTAGAAACCATGAGAAAATGTACCTGCCAGTCACAGAATCTAGTCTTAGTATTCTTTTGGTCACAGACTCTGAGTAGCCTCTTGTAAACTCTTGACGCAAGGTTTCATTTAATTTCTCAGTCCACAAAATGGAAGATTTTGGGTTGAATAGTATCACAAGCTCTTAGCATCTTAGGCTTAAAAAAAGAAATGCATGATGGAACAGAAGTTAAGTTAGAAGGTGGGAGAGGTGGTGCACCTCCATATTCCTGGCATTTGAGAGGCTGAGGCAGTGAGACCATAAGGTTGGAGCCTACCTGGGCTTCTTAGTGATTCCTTGTCTCAAAACAAACAAACAGAAACAAATAAAAAGAACAGAGAATTATCATTACTCTCAGCAAAAGACTTGACAAATACACTTTGCGAAGGAAGGCCCTCTAACAAAGCAGATGAATCACAGGGTCCTATGAATGTCATACTATTCTGGGTAGCAAACATTGTGGGAAGATAAGCACTAGTGGTTGTAATGGAATTGCAGAAGGAAAGGACTGATCCTGAGCCAGGGGAATGCATATATTCAAGAGACGTAGAACATTACAAACTCTAGATCTGGGCATACATTTTTAGTAGGCTTCACCACCACTTGATAACCACAGAGCCCTTGACAAGTTACTGATACTCTCCAACCATTAATGTTCACATCTGCAAAATGGAGAGAGAGAAGTGCCCTATCAGGCAGTTATAGGACTTACGTGTGGACCTGGTACATGGTATCACTCCAATATAATTATTAATAGCAAGAAGAGCGTTTGTTAGCTACAGTCCCTGGAAGTAGAACTTGGGGTGGAGCTTAGAAGATGACGACTGATGGAGCAGATACAGTGAGAGAAGAAGGAGCCATCACACAGGCCTTGAAGCGGTGGGACTGCTGAAGGGGATGCAGGCAGCATACTGGGGATGGTAGCTTACACTGCGTCTGTCACAGAGTTTCATTTGATTCTCAAAACAGCTTTATAATCAGGAGCCGTGATTCCTCTTCTTCTGTCAAAGAGATGCCAAAGCACAGAGAAGTTAAATAATGCATTCAAGGTCACACAGCTTGTACATGCCTGGCATGAGATTGGAATCCAGGTAGTATTGATTCGGAGTCAAGTTATTTTGTGCGTTTGTAGGGTAGGTGGGAATTCACATGTGCATGTGAGTGCACATGCGTGCATGTGTGTGCATGTGAAGGTCACAAGTCAAACTAGGGATGCTGTTATTCAGAGGCCATCTTTCATTTTGAGACAAGCTATTCCACTGGCTTGGTGCTCACTCACTAGGGTGTCTGGCTATGAAGGCACCTGTCTCTGCTTCCTCAGCATTGGGATTACAGGATGTTTTGATGTGGGTTCTGAGGGATAATCTCAAGCTTTCATGCTTGTAAAGCAAGAAATTCACTTACTGAGCCATCTCCCCAGTACTCAGAGCCATGTTTTTAATTCCCATACTCTTCTACTACCCCAACAGCCCAGAAAGGTCTTGTCTTCCTAGCTACTATCTTTGAGGAAGTAGATGCTGTAACTTGATGATCTTCAGAAATGCTGCATCTAACGCGGTTTAAGTCTGAAGCCAGATTCCATATGCCTCCCTGGATTTAGAGAAGGGCAGCACTCCCCAAGCTTGCCCTCTGCTCCCAAAAGCCCCCAGAGTGCCCAGGTTGCCTTATGGCTGAGTCATGGCTTTCATGATCCCGGCTGGCAAATTGGAGACACCCTTAATTGGATGTTGAAAAAACTCTGCCTGCTACACAATGGCTCCGGCTGAAGAGTTATAGCTGTTTACTGTAACACACAGACAGTCCCATTAACAAGAATGATGGGAGGCTGCTCCATAGCATTACTCTTAGCAAAAGACTTGACAAATATGCTTTGTAAATGAAAGCGCTCCAACAGAGCAAACATATAACACTGGCTCCCCACCCCCACCCGGCCCTCCCCTTCCCAGGGAGACTTTGCATGTTCAATTCTTCTTATACATTATTCAAGTCTCCATATTCTGACGGCATTCATCAATAGCGGTGCCTATGGCAGGGAGAAGCTTGTATCAACTGACAAATGTAGACAAAGCAGAATGCTTAACCCAGGAACGGAGGGTCAGAGAACAAACAGGGAAATTGATGGCGCCCACCATATTTCTGCAGGAATGGAAGAGCAAATGAACACTGTACGTCACTGCTTTTCACACAGGTAGGAGGGGACTGTGGCCAACTCAGTGCGGCCTGCTTAAGGAATGCTGATGGATCATTCCCAGACAGCTTTTGTTCCAGGCTGTAGTTTATCTTGTCTACAAAGAGGCCAAGGCTCAGTCAGGTGCCAACCACAGCTAACTTGCTCTTTCCAGTTCCAGAAACTGGAGGTGGGCTCTGCTAAATAGAGTGATGGAGCTGTCTCAAAGCATGGCCAATGGACACAAAACAGGGTACCAGTCCGTCCACCAGACTCTCATCTGTATCGGTAGGGGTACAGGCTGTGCAAGCCCTAATGGGAAAGAAGGTGTTTGATTTTGGCATTATTAATAGCTGGTTCTGGCCCCCCATTTATCAGTGTGTGAACAAAGTAGTAACTTAAGTCTCCAACGACTTACCTGGGAATGGGAAGAACAATAGATGCCTGTCTCACAGGACCGAACTCATGATTGCTCGTGTTTATGTGCAGGGAACACAATGTGTCCCCAGGAGGCACTCAGTAGATGCTAACTAATAAGTGTCCTGTGAGGTAATAAATTTGCTAGCACTGTTGGGGATTAAGGAGAGGCCAAACTGCCATCCTGAGACAGTTCAGAGAGGCAGGAGTAGAGACTTTATAATGTCTGCTTTGGAGTTCCAGTTTTTCAACCTAGTTTTCTTAGTTTGTATTAATTGCTCATAATGATGGATTTCATTATGACATTGTCAACACATGTAGATCATAGACTTCAATCATGTTCACTTCCACATTATCTTTTCATTTGCCTGTTTCTGTTGGTCCTGTACTTTCCCCAAATAATCTCTCTCTGGTTTCATATCTTTTTAATGTGTGTGTGCATGTTGATTTGTGTTCAGGGTGTGTGCAGATGTATCTGCTCATGCATGCAGGGGCACTTGGAGGTCAGAGGTTGGTCAAAACCTTGGAATTGTTCTTCAGATGCTGTCTCCATCATGTGTTTTGAGATGGGGTCTGTCACCGGCTTAGAGTTTACCAAGTAGGCAAGGCTGGCTGAACAGCGAGTCCCAGATATCCACCTATCTGTGCCTCTCCAGGCCAAGAGGACAAGTGTGTGCTATCACAAATCTGGCTTTGTGTGTGTGTGTGTGTTCTGGAGACTGAACTCAGGTCCTCATGCTTGCACAGCTGGTGTTTCGCTGACAGAGCCATCTCAGCTGCCTTCCAGTCTTAGTTTTAAATGTAAATTCTGCATATCGTAAATCTGAGTCTGGCTTTCCAGTTCCATCAAGTCTCTTGCATGTGTCATAATTCCGTTTCTCTTTGTGGTTCACGCCGTTGTTCATACACACTATAATTTCTTTATTCGTTACATTTGTTGATGGACGTGTAGGTGGGTTCTGTAATTTGGATATTGTGAGTGGTGCTATAATTCTGCCAGCTAGTTATTTATGAGAATTTCACACACTTTCTGAGATTTAATTTTGCTTTCTGTCAAGTGGAGAAATAGACAGATAATATCTATAAAGCAAAGACTAGAGTGTCCTCACAATCAAAATTCATTGGTGTTCCAGTGAGAGGGCTCAGTAGGTAAAGGAGATTGCCACCAAACCTAACGACCCAAGTTCAAGTCCTGAACCCATACGTGGGAATAGAGAACTGACTCTCACGAGTTATTCTGACCGCCACACACTGTGGGCCTCCCTCTTCCCTAAGGATCGTTGGCCGCTATGAGTCTATGAGGAAGGAGGGAGCAGAAGCAGCTAGACAGGGTTTGGAAGGCTTGGGAGTATGTTGGAAACAGCTTTCCGGGAGACAGTTTCTGTATTACAGCTCAATTTTATTTCAGAGCGAGGAGATACATAAAGAATGGGACCAGCAGCTGGGGCATCACCTGATTTGCGTAAGGCAGCACACGCCTATCACAGAGTGGAGCATGATACCTAGTTACCCCTGGTTACCATGTGTGGCAGCAGGGTCCGACCATACAGCTGGAGCACAGTCACTAATTGTCACATGTGAGGCAGGAGAGCAACTGCAGCGATCTGTGTCAAAGGTCATACTTGAGATAGTTCGGGCATCCAGACTTAGGGATAGTTTCCAGATAAGGTCAGGTCTCTGGGTCTAGAGACACCATCCAGATGGGGAGGGAGGGAGCCCTGCTGGAAAGGGAGTCCCCATTTGGTGTCAAGCTCAGAGAGCTGTGGACTGTGACCTTAAGAGCAGGGTGCTCCCACAACACATGGCAAATGCATGTCCCTTCAACCAAACATAAATAAATATAACTTTAAAAATCCACCAGAGAATTCTGGTGTGTGACGTTTCCCGGGTGGAGAATGGAGTTGAGTTTTCTTCCCTTCTCAGACGGTTGTCTGTGATGCCATGAAGAAGGGCAGTGGGATTCATTTTCATTCAGAATTATGTTATCCGTGGATAGGTGGAGGTAGATGTAGCCTCAAGCAAAAAAAAAAAATAAAATAAAAATAAAATGTATCGAGTGCCTCCCATTTGGAACTCACGGCACTCATCTCAATAGGAAATTGTCCTCTTTTGCAAACTGTCACATCCATCCAAAGGAGAATGAAGAGAGGAGCCTGATGGAGCAATCTGTGTCTGTTCTAAATCACCATGTTGACCTGATGTCCCTTGTCTGGAGGGGAAACCCGAGGCTCCCTGGAAACGGCCTTTGCCTTTACCTCGTCATTAGCATCAGCTATATCCAATATCACCTGGTTCCCAGGCAGATATCAAAACACTGGGAAAAAGCAAACAAACAAACCCAAGTTTCTGAGAAAAAAATTGATTCTCGTTTCTGGGCAGGTCATACTAGTGAGAGTTGAAGTGGCTGAGACAAACAGATGTTGGTACTGGAGGCAAAGCCCAGAGAGTTGGCACAGGTCTGCTCCTGGTAGGGGACTGTGCAGGAGTGAGTGACAAATTCGTTATATACACACACGGAGAAACACACAGAGAGAGAAACACACACATACACAGAAACACACACACATACACACAGAGAGAGACACACACACACACATACACACATAGAGAGAAACACACACACAGAGAAACACACACACACACACACACACAGAGAGACACACACACACATACACACACACAGAGAAACACAAACACATACATACACACAGAGAAACATACACACAGAGAAACACACATATATATACACAGAGAAACACACACACATACACACAGAGAGAAATACACACAGACATATACATACACACAAATACACAAGTATATACACATACACACGAACACAACACATCCAAATACACATACATATACTAAAATACACACACAGACGTCCAAATACACAAAAATCCATCCCTCCGCTTGCCTTCTGATGAGAGAGAGCTGGTGGCCAAGGAAGAACAGCAGAGTGATATGTTTTTAGGCTTTTCTGTGCTGAGGTTGGGCCAGGCCATTGAGAATGAGGTTCAGGACCACTGACCTCCACACTCAATGCATAAGACAAGCTTCTGGACCTCCAGACGGGAGGGGTCACCAAGGCACAGACATGCCTGTTTCACTGTTGTGCAGCAGGAGGTACAGATCCTTCATGAAAATTACTGTATTGCTAAAAACCACTGGGGTATTACTTCCCATTAAAAGGTGAACTCTCACAGAATGTTTAGGAAATTATCCCAAATATTTCTACAGCAGCAGCAAATCAATATTAAATGGTCTTTCATGTTTGGCTGGAATTTCCAGCTCACTCCTGTTTGATCCCAAAAGCCCCATTCTTGACTCTTTCTTTTCAAATCTTGCCCTCTCAGAGAACCTCTGAACAAAGGGAAGGTACCCAAAGCCTTGTTTCACATTCTTGGCGGCTAAGTTGCTCCTCCCCTGAAGTTGCCAGCTGCCCAAGTCCTGCCCAAGCATTCCAGTTTTGACCCTACGTGGGCACAAACCCAGGTTGTGGCAGACATGTCACTGTCCCCTCACCTACAGACTGTAGAAGCTCCCTGCTTTTTAGTTCAGGGTGCGCGACAGTGGGAGCATGAGCGTTCTGCTTACAGATTACTCTCTCAAGAGCCTGCCCTGTCCTTCTAACAGAGCAACATGTACTGCCACCTGCCATTCCCGCTGCCCTTCCATGTCCCAAGTCATTCCTACTGCTTTCCTATGCCACGCCATTTGTCCCCACAACTTTTATATCTGCTAACTTGTAATTGCTGTTTGCAAATTTTGAATTTTATTCTCTGTTGTTTCTTACAAAATATAGTTTCTCAAAAGATTTTCTTTTTCTTTTTTTCTGAAAGAAGGGGAGAGCAGGGGTCTTCTGTATTCCAGGCTGGCCTCAAACTTTCTAGGTAGCTGGGGGTGACCTTGAACTCCTGATCCTCTAGCTTCTACCTCCTGAGATCGGAGATTTCAGATGTGTGAGCCACTATATTAGGTTTATGCAGTACTGGGATTGAACCTAGAGCTTTGTGTGTGCTAAGAAAGCATTCTATTAGCCAAGGAACATCCCCAGCCATCTCCCAGGCTTTTCCTGCTGTTTCCTTGGTGTGTAGAAAAGTGCCAGATCATAGAATTTGCTCAGGAAATAGCTTTGTGTTAACAAGGTGAAAAACTGATGCATGAGCCCAAGGCTATTAGTAGAGCTATGTTGGGGACACAGGAATTACGTCATCCACCACCAGATACCTTCTTTGCATCTCCCAGGCAACTTTCCCCCACTGCAGTCATTTGCAAGCTTGGGGTCCTCCCTCTGCACCCCAGTTGTTTTCTATTTCACCCGATTGTGCCTTCTATTTTAAGTACTTCTAGTGTATGTACTTAAAGAAAAAGAAAGACTCCACATCTGTGGGTATCTATCCATCATCTATGCTAATTTGCCTGTTCTGATGTAATTTGTAAGGTGGCAAAGCCTGACATACTATTGCAGTCTGGGAAGCCAGGGCCGTTTATCAGCCCCTGCCTGCTGCAGCCATTGAATAATTCTCGGCTGCCTGTAAACAGCAGTCTGCCAGATTCATTAAGTCTGATGCATGCAGCCATTCGCCACACAGATAAACTTAGTACCGCTTCCCGGGGCAAGAGATCTTGCATATCTGGAGTTTCCAGCACTGGTCTTTGCCCCTTAGCCTGTGATGCAGGTATGGATGGACTTCCTCAGGGCAATGTCAACCTTTGCCAGTCAAAGCTTGAATTCAGAAACCACAGAGATATGCTCTGTTATTGCAAGAAGCCTGATGTGCTGGTAACTATATAATAAAAAGACCCCCCTGGGGTTCCTTCTAGCTCAGAAACCAGTGTTGGATTTGTCTCTTTCCTGTGTTGGACATGGAATTTCACAAGGGACAGGAGCATGTCTTTCTAACTCTAGATTTTATCCCAGAGTCGATAAAAAGAAAAATACATATATTTTGTTGTTGTTGAAAGAATCAGTCAATCAGATACAATTTCCAAGCCATTAATTCCAAGCTTTGTTGTTTTTCTTACATAATTTATTCACATTTCTTTAACACATCTATGAGGAAGTTGTGATTTTCCCATCTGACAGATGAAAATGCTGAGCTGCACAAAGACCAATGGCATCCTAAAATGTTAGAACCACTTGCATGATTAAAAAAATGAAGAAGCCATCTTATTCCAAGGGGCAGATATAATTTTTATAGATTATACCTAAAGAATCAATATGATATTTTCCCACATCTCAGAGGGGCGGAGTCTCCCGTTGACTCAGCTCCTCTCTCATGAGCATGACTTACAGTTTCCCTCCCATTGTTTTACTCTGGGCACAAGAAGCACAGAGCACACCGTCTTATTCTTTGGTCTATTAAGCAAATCCTAAGTTCTTTATGTGTATTGCACTGGGTATCTTGTACTGTGGTATTGCCATCCTGGATTTCTGGAACTCTCGTGAGGCCCGGGAAGGCTGCCAGGATGATAAGGGAGAGAAAAATGTGTGTGAGTGTGGAGGTCAGAGGACAGCTTCTCAGAGTTGGTTTTCTTCTTTCACCACGTGGCTTCTGATAATGGAAATCGGGTTGTCGGGCTTGGGGTTAGAGGGACAAGTTTCTTTAACTGCAGATGTATCTCACTGCCCTAACTTCTTTACTGAGAATCTGTCTTGTGCAGACTTATTCAAGATATCTGAAAGAGGTCTGTGAACAACTGACAAGATCCATTCCCTCTTGGTGATGACTGGCCAGCAGAGACTTGATGGATTTTATCTTCTCCAAAGATTATCAAAAGTTAATTATTCCTAACACTCCCAAGATGATGTTAAGAAAATAATTCTGGGGTGTGAGGACCAGATTTCAGACATGCAATGGCCATGTAAATTCTGGGTGGGTGTGCTAGCCTACTCTCAGGAGGCGAAGATCCTAGATCCCCAGGGCATATGATCAACCCTGGTTCTGCTTGTGTTCCTGTGGCATGGTTTCCTGTCTGTGCAGAAAGATAGCAGCCTTCATACAACGGTGATAGAGCAGACTGAAAGAGGTCCAGTGCAGGGGCTGGCTAGCCACCATAAAGCATGTGGTTAGTGTTTTTGGTACTAGAAAATGTCACAACAAGTTCAGTAGAAGCTAAAGAGTGACTCTGAAGCCAAACCAAAGGCATCGTGGGCTGTCCCACATGGGATATTTCTGGAGGCTGGAATCATCATGTAGGCTTTGGGTAACTAAGGAAAAGGTCCAGGAAGGTTGAAAGGTGCCATGGCAACAGCTGAAGGATTTCGGGTGTTAAGCAATTAAAACTTGGATGGCATGAAGGTGTGGAATTGCCAAGAAGCAGGCATTAGCACCATATCTACAGAAGAAGCCACACGAAGAGTGGCAGTCTCCGTATTCTTGGGGACTCTTGCTGGCTTCAGGAAAGGGGAAGTAAAAGAGCTGGGTATTCTTTACTGTGGCATGGCCATCCTGGATTTCTGGAACCCTGGTAAGGCCTGGGAGGCTGCCAGGATGATAAGGGAGAGCAAAAGTTTCTGGGTAAGAATACCACATGGCTCAAATATGCTCAGGAATGTTCTGAGTCTTTCCTGGCTTATATACTGGAGTCAGAAGACATAGTTTTGGTTACTGGCTTTGTCACTTGTGCTGGGTGACTTTGGGATGTTGTTTCTACCAGCCTCATTTTCCCCACCTGTAAAAAATAGATAGCATTAGTACTTGTCTCATGGTGTTTTGAGGATTTGACATGGAATAATAAGTGTCAAGTTCTCAGGTCAGCATATAATGTGTAGAAACCTTCCCCTAACACTTCATGTTATCTTCTTTGCCTCTGAACTCTCTTCCTTTCCTTTGTATTTCTGCCCTCATATAGCTCCCAATTTATCCAGCCATCAAATCTTGAATTCTTGCCCCCTTTTTTGCTGCCTTGGGTCTTTAGAGTTTCCTCGGGGAGATACAAAGACAAGACAAATAAATCTTTTATTTCCCTAAGACGGAGACCTGCTTACAGAGTACTCTGGTCACATTATTAGGCTATGTGCTCCTATTTTCTCATTGGGAGGAAAACCAATTGGAAAGGAAGCAAGCAAATGAAAAGATAAAGTGGAGGAAAAACCTGAAAGAAAGTTTCTGTTTCAAAAAACAAAAAATGACTGCAATTTAATTATTATTATTATTATTATTATTATTATTAACCTTATTATCATTTTATTATTATTTAGTAGTAACCGCATAACCACTGGCAGTGTAAGTCACAATAGAATCAGTGAGGAGTGTGTGTATCCTTTTAATGAAATTATTATTGAAGCATTCTAAATCATTATATTTAAGGGAAGGAAAAATTGTGTAAGTGAAAGGTTTCTAAGGGAAATTTCAACCAAATAGAAGGAATTGATTTTTTTAATTAAGAGAGAGCAGTAAAGAAGTAAAACATTGGGGACCTGGCATCTTAAAATAAAGCAGGATGATAAACTCTTCACTCTTCAATGGCAAAGCAGCAATTCCTTTGCTGGATTTTTTTGGATCTGGCTTTTATTATTAAGGCTGGTGCTGAAAGTCAGCATTTTGACAGGAACAAGGAACGTTTGTCACTATCTGGGAAGGAGATAGATGTTGACTGACATTTTGGAAGAAATGTATATATTTTGAGTCTAAGTGCACTTTTTCCTGCCCAGGAAAATTCCACTAGCAAATCACTGATTGGTGATCGTAGTCTCCCAGTTCTCATGGCTATTTGAATGAAAGCAGACTTGAAAATTTCTCTTCTTCCCCTCTCCCTTCCTCCTCCCCCTTCCTCCTCTTTCTCCCTTCCTCTCTCTGCCTTTAGTATTTGGGGGAAGTAGAAGCTAATTTTGTGACAAGCATCTTTTTCAGGTATGGGTATCATTTATAGATGTGGGGCCTTGTCTCCATAGCTGAAGAAGAAGAATATTACAGATGTGTTCTACAGAGTATTTGGAGTCTTCTCTGTGGCATGGAAGTATGTCTGACTTTAAGTCCCTCTTACTAATCCAGGTACATCAGAGATGAGTCAAACCTCTCAGTACCCTCAGATTTGTCTGATAGCCAACTGTGGTGCACAAAGGGGCATTTTTTTCTATCTCCAGTTTCCTTAAAAGCAAGCATCACAGAACAGGAATTCCTGCTGCAATTCCAAGGCCAAGGGTGTTGAGATGTTGAGGTAAAAAGCTCTTGATGTTATAAAGCTAGATGCTACTGTGAGCACAAGGCTGACTTTGTGATGTTGTCGAAATAAGACAAGGAACTCCATGTAGTAAGCAGGGAGTGGTGAAGAACAGACAAAACTCAAAAGGGCAGCACTGGGTCCGTAACCCAATTGTAGAGCTTGCCTAACACAAGCAAAGCTCTGGGTCCCATTCCCAGTACTGAAAACAAACAACAGCAAACATCAAGAAAACAACACAAAACCAAAATCTCAATTTGGAAAAGCATGTTTACCAACTCCTATTTTCTGACAGTAGAGAGGTCACCTGTCTTAGACGCTTACTAGTTAGGAAGTCCCTATAGCCAAGTTATCTGCTCAGAGAAGATCAAATTAGGTAGCCTAGCCTCAGAGGTGTCTTATGATGGCTGTTCTTACACCTTCCTGTATGGGTTCACTTCCTGAATTTCTTCTTCTTTTTTAAACCTATGAACAGCTAAAGTTTCCAGTTGGACCTCAAAGCTACTGATGTTTGGGAAGTTTCATTGTCCTTAATAAGTCTCCAGGGGGTGAGAAAAACTGACAGCCAGATGCTGTGAAATCAAAGAAAGAGGCGTCCAGCCTGAGTGTGGTGGTGGACATCTGCTACCTCGGTATTAAAGAGGCTGAAGAAGGATAGTCATCAATTTAAAGCTGGGCCGGAGCTACATAGTGAGACTTTGCCTTAGGGGAAGAAAACAAAAGAAGCAGACTGATCCTAGACTGCAGGGTTCAGTTTGTTAGAGACATACTAACAGAAGCATGGGCAAGGGTGGAAGACAGATCAACATGGAACCTTGAGCTACGTGCCGGAGAAAGGAAACTTAGGTAGAAGACAAAAGTGATTTCCACCAACTTAGAATGTACTTGGTTTCAAGCTACCAGGAGGGCATCATACACTATATTGTTCACTTTCCTTTTTGCTGCAGCAAAGTACCTGGCAAAAGCAATTACAGAAGGAGGAAGGGTTTATTCTGGCTCACAGTTAGAGGGATAGAGTCCACTATGGTGGGGACGGCATGGCAGCAGGAACAGAATGCAGGCAAGAACGAATGGATGCGCTCATCTGCCTTTCCCACTTCTTATCCAGTTTGGGCACCAGACTTGCATTTAAATGCTAGGGTGCTTTTCTAAAAGTTAAGCCTTTTGGAAATACTCTCATAACAAGCCAGAGGTGCAGCTCGTGTGGTTCCAAATCCATTCAAAGTGACAATGAAGATAACAAAGTGGGTCCATTCTGGGGCCAGTGGTGCCTGCATCTGGTCATTAGCCTACATATACATCAGAACTTCCATGGTTTCATTAATCTCTAACATGCCGAAACACTGTTTGTGAAAACAGACCAGTATTATCCAAGGACAACATGGAAGCTATAAGTTACAATGGCCTCTGTCATGTCCTGGCACCAAGATAAGAATTTTCAGGGAAACATTAAGAAAAATTTATGATATTCTCAAAGGAGGAATTTTGGTGAAGGTCTTTTTGGATTATGGAAACTGCTCCTCCATGGACATCAGTGTTTTAAATGTGTCAGTACCAGTACTTTCTGTTTTGATGGCTATGTACAAAGGACCCCTTTCATTTTCTTTGTAATCATTTCCCAACTTGGTGGATTACATCCTGCATTATACTTGTACATATCTTGACAATACTGCAATATCTGAGCCCATACTCTTTGGGAAACAGCAATGATTAAACACACCTGTATCATTCTGGTGAGATGGCTCTCAGTGGGTAAAGGTGCTTGTCACCAAGCCTGACATTCTGATCCTTGAGAGCAACATGGAAGAAGAAGTGAACTGACTTCCCCTAGCTGTCCTCTTACCTCTACACATGTGCTGGATTACAACACACTCATACACGTCTGAACACACACATGCATACACCATACACACACTACATTAATAAATAACATAAAATACTAGCAATACCTTCACCCCTTTGTTTTCCATAGAAATGGCTAAGCACAGAGGACTGCCTTGCCCTTGCATACTTCTCCAGAACCCCCTGTACATCTCCTAGGGCTCCATGAGATTCCTTCCATTATTGTCCATGCTTTCCACAGACCTGTAAATGATCTCCTCGCTTATCTGCCCTTATAACACCCCAGGTTTCCTTTCTGTACTTGGAGACATTCCCACTAATGAATGTTCTCTATATTGCAGTAACCTGAATAAAATCAATTCCTTAATTGCCTGGTGTATATTGTCTTTGACAATACCAGGTTGGATAATTTTTTTCCAGACCAAAGGGAAATTCAGGTCTCCAGTCAAGGCCTTAAAGGACAGAAAAAAAGAGGAGGAAAAAAAAGAAGAAGCTTATGGGGGAATCAGCAGGAATGTCCTAAAAAATTAGTTAGAGCTAGACTAAGGAACAAAAGGAAAATTTATATGCAAATGAATGGGCATTCAAAGCATGCTGCTTTAAGGCAAGCCTCGCAGTTCCAGTGAAGAGAACAACAGGGGTATGGAGTGATACAAGATGTCCTTGTTGGTCCATAAGTTTTCTTTATTTTATTGTAGTCTTATGTCTTATAAATATGTCAACATTTCTGGCGCCCAAAGCTCCAATATGAGTTCAGAAGCAGCAGGCTGGGAATTGGGGAAGGTTCCTAAACTGTTTTACTGTCAGGAATGTCCTCAAGGACTGACATTCCTCAAGATCCCATTTCAAAAGCCAGAAGAATCTGGAAGTTTCACCCCTGACTCCAGGGGCCACTACCAATGACTAGCAAATGAGTATGAAAGTCTTTGTTTCGAGGTCTTAAAAGCTGGGGCCAGTGTTTGGTTCAGAGGCAGCAATGAAATGAGGTTGAGGTTGGACTATTGCTTGTAGCTGCCCCTTGGCTGTTTTTTCTCCTTCTACAGTCTAGGCTTTTTGCTTCTTTACTGATTTCTCTTGGACCCTTTTCTCTGGATCACTTTGGTCAAGATCTATGGTAGGGAGATCAGACACAAGACACTGATTGCACTTGTTCTGATGGAGGACTTATTCTGATGTAGGCAAAGAACAAGGGAGAGAAGTAGGAAGAAGGGCATACAAAAGGGAGGGAGAAAGAGAAGGGTAGGGGGCCTTTTCTTTCTTTTTCTTATTTTTTCAGAAAGCCAGGAGAGGGACAGTGGACAGGACCTTTAATTTATTGCTGAGAACCCTACACTTGAGTTCCATCTCTTTTCCTTTCCAGCTGTTCAGTCATGGGTGTGTTACTTGTATTTTGAATGCCAGCTTCTTGCTAGTTTTGAACTCAAGCTGTTGCAGTAATTAATGCCTTTGGGTGGCTTCTGCTGTATTATCTTTGGGGCACAACACAGTCTTTCAAAAGAAGTCTCTAAGAAAAACTTGTGCTCATTTGTGTTATTCTGTTCCCCATAGCCTCAAGACTCTTCCTCCTACCTATGTGTGGCTATAGGTAACACATACTGAAATTGTGTAGTCTCAGTTTGATAACTTTCAAAATCTAAGAGCACAAAAATTTGTGTGATTTTTAAAATTTAACACAAAACAATTTAAATAATATTTTAATTAAGTCTTTGAGAATTTTATACAAGGTATTTTGATTGTATTACTCACCCCAGTTCCTCCCCTATCCACCCATACTTCATATTCTGAATTGGAATTGATTTGGCTTAAAATATAGTTTTCCAGATCCTGTTTAGTGGATATGGGAGGGCTCAAAGAATTTGAGAATTTTCAGGGCTGGTAATTCTTAGACTTTAATTTTGGAGGCTATATCTCAAGTTCAGAGTTTAGCATCAACCCCAAAAACTACCTCACTATCTTATGTACTCTGATTTCCAGGGTGCAGCAAAGACTCAGCCAGGTTTCTAGCCCCAGCTGAAGATTCGGTGCTTTTTCCCTAGACCATGATGCTTAGCGGAGTTCTCAAAGCCAGTGGCCTCCTGGTCCACTTTGCCCCCATTGGTTTGACACTTTGCTCTGCACATCAATGAATTCATTCTAAGATGTCAATGAGTACTTGTCCATTTACAGCGAAACAAATGGGCTGATGTTGCTGAGAAATCCTGAGATGACACCAACAATCAATCAAGTGCTCCATGGGTCCACCTAGGCCTGGAAGGCAGCCGATCCATTATGGCTGATTAAGACCACGAATGACAAGGAGCCAAGGCCTTGTCTGTCTGCAGCTCCTGAGACAAGGTGGAGGTTAACCTCTGACTTTGCCTAAGGACATGGTTGTTACTGGCCGTCACGTTCCTGTTCTAAGTCACTCCTTGGACATGATTATGTATGTAGCTCACTCCACAGTGGCTCCCCATGTCTCCTCAGTCGCCCTCATTGACTCCCACAGTCCCCCCGCCCCAGTGTTTAAGCCTCCTTCCACATCAGTTACACAGGATGCATTGAAGAAGAGGAGGAATTGTAATTATGGTTCTGTTGTGTGGCTTTACCTGTTCAGCTACAACACTAAAATAACAATAACAAAAAGTTCATAGCCTACTTTTGTGGACCAATTAGCTTGTTGGGCTAGCTAACGGGAACATGGATGGCTTAAAAGCAGCTGCATCATGAGAAGTCCACACTAGCATGGATGTGACTCAAAACATCTGCATTTCCAGAGCGCCTTGGATGACTTGTGGGCAGCTCAGGCCATTAAAGTTTCTTGTCCCCAGTGACTGTCAGTGTCTCCAGAACCTCAAGGGGACTGCTTGTGAGTCTAAGTTTCAGCTAAGCCCTGTAAATTATGTTTATTTCCTGAGCCTTGTGGATTTTCTTCCTCTCTCCAAGGGAAATGTGTCAATCTGGCAAAAATAACTGCAAAGTCATTTCATAATAAGTTCCTGCTTCATGATGCTTAGAGGTTTTTTTTTTTTTGTGTGTGAGAAATCTGGGAAATCTAGTCTAGGAGTCAGCATTCTTAAAAGGGTCAGATAGCAAAAATTTTAGTCTCTGAAGTATAGAAGGTCACATAGCAGTTACTCAGCTCTGCTGCCTTAACAGGAAAGCGGAACAGGCATCAGATGAACAGAACTGGGTGTGGTCATGTCTAATGTAACTTTATTGACTAAGAAAAATGGTAGACTGGATTTAATTCATATTCATAGGCTGTAGTGTACAATGTCCAATGTAGACCATCTTTGTAAATGTATTCATTCAATAAATAATTTAAAGCATCTCCACATGCCAGACGTTGAATGTGACACAGGACATCTCTGTGTCTCTGTGACTGAGTGGAGTCTTTGCCTTCTTATATCCTCTATTTATTAGAAAGGATAAGAAGATCCAGTTTACATGCAATTAAATGTGTGATTACTTTTATTACAAATGCTCTGAAGGATTAAGACAAGGTGAGATTGATGTGTATCATGGAGAAGGTGAAGAGGTGGGGTGGGAAAGGGATGGGCCATCAAGCAGAAGGAGCATCAAGGGGGCCATCCCGAGTGAAAGGAACTTGGTCAATCAAGAGACTCTGGCTTGCTGTCAGTCGGGGAAGGAGAGTGAGGCAGGCATCAGGTCCCTTTTGGAATTTCTAAGTATTATTTTCCTTTCCCCAAAGCAATGGGAAGCGTCTGCAGTGTTTTAAAGCAGGAGAGAGCAACACGAGAGATTTAGGATTCGGAAAAATTTATCTGCCTACAGTTTGGGGACTAGATGGTGGGCAACAATAAATCAAGGGAGACGGAACAGATAGTCCACCAGCATTTATCAGCTTTGCAACAACACAGACTCTCCTCCTGCATTTCCTTTGTTCCATCCTCACTCACAGCGTTGGGTACTTGATTAAATGTTCATGTCCGAGGTCACCACACAGAGCGACCCACTTACAGTGAACCTCTCTTGATAGTGATAGCTTCTTAGCAGGGCTGAAGGGGTTGTGGAGATGGCTCAGCATTAAAATTCATGCCTTGCTATCACGATGATCTGAGTTTGGATCCTTAGCATTGACTGTGGGTGTGTGTTCATTCCATTAATATCAGTGCTGTGGAGGTGGACTCAAGGAGCTCCTTGGAGCTCATTGGGCAGTAAACCTACCTTAATTAGTAAGCTAGTGGTTCAGTCTGAGACTCTGTCTTCAAAGTAAGCTGCAGTGATTGAAGAAGAAACCCAATGTCACATTACTTCCCCATGCATGGATATATCCCCCCCCCCCCCACACACACACACAGAGAGAGAGAGAGAGAGAGAGAGAGAGAGAGAGAGAGAGAGAGAGAGAGAGAGAGAGAGAGAGAGCGAGCGCTGGAGTTCAGTGCTCCAGGGACCCAGAGAGCCACATTGTGGGTTAGACTGCACAGAGCTTATTAATTATAAGGGGCATGTTCTTTGAGAAGCCCAATCCTCCTACCTCTATGTGACTCTACATTTCAAGGCCACTTGGACCCTCCAAAGTTTTGCTTACAGCCAATTCAAGCCATGGTCATTTTGCTGATGCATTTTGAAGATGATATGTCCATAATGCTGCCGAGTGTCTGCATATTCTTAGGCATTCGCAGCCTCCACTTGGAACACACTGATATGTAGATCATTAAGCAGAACAGACCTTTCTGCTGAAAGGAGTAATAATTTCAGTTTTCAAATGTCATTTTCAGTTGCTCTTTGGCAGGAATTCTGCAGTCACACTTTCCTGTTTCTATTAACTACAAGGGCTGGGACAAAGTCATCTACCTCTCCACTGGCAAACCTTCATTTCAGACTCTGCAATGTGGCCATTTAGGCAGTAAAAAGAACTGCAGAGCTGGCTGCTGCGATGGTCTCCAGAGATGGCACCTCCTGGTATTCATGCCCTTCAAGAGTCCCCTTCCATGTTACACTAGACTTGATGAATGTGACCAATGAAGTGACTATGGCTTTCAATGTAAGGCAATACAAGACTCAAATACTTTCATCTTGGACACAGGGTCTGATGTTGGATCTTTCAGTCAGGAAGGAACTGGGTTCTATATTTTGAGCATCTCCCTATGGCAAGAAATTGGAGCCTCTGGCCAATGGTCATATGAATGAACTTGAACATAGATTCTGGCTTCATCCAAGCCTTCAGAAGATTAAAGTGTTATGTAATAGTTGACAGGAAATTGCTTGCTAAACCACAGGCTGAGGTTAGATAATAAGGTACATCTGGATTCTAACCCATGGAGAACATTAGATAATCAATGTTTCTTGCTTCAGCTCTATATTTTAAGGAAATGTGTTATACAGCAATAGCTAATAGATAGCAGATGAAAACATTGGACTACTACCATTAGTCTGGTGTAGATGTCTGCAAGATTGACAGAAGGATGTTGTTAGGATGCTAGGGACAGGGGTAGAATCTAGCTGGGAGTTAGACGTCTGTGTTGCAGCCACTAACAAGTTTTATGGCATAGGACAAGTGGATTTTGTTTTCTGAATCTGATTTTCTCTTGATATTGAAGCAAGAGGTTGGTTATTGTCTTAGAGTTTCTGTTGCTGTGAAGAGGTACCATGACCATGGCAACTTTTACAAAGGAGAAAATTTTAATTGAGATGGCAACTTAGAGTTCAGAAGTTTAGTCCATTATCATCCTGACATCGTCAACATAGCAGTGTGTATGCAGATATGGTGCGGGCTGCATCTTGATCAGAAGACAACAGGAAGCCATCTCACTGGGCATGGCTTGAGTATATATGAGCCTTCAAAGCCCGCTTTCACAGTGAGACACTTCCTCCAACAAGGCCACACCTACTCTAACAAGGCCACATCTCTTAATAGTGCCACTTCTTTGGAGACCATTTTCTTTCAAACCCCCACATCTCACTTCCTGACTTCCAAAGATAATATATCATGGCTGAAGCACACAGTGAAGAAAGCTTTGTATATGTGCAAGTGTAGGCATCCCTCTGTGAACACACATGCCTTTCAAGGTCTGAGGGTAACCCCAGGTGTTGTTGCTTTGGCTATCAACTTTTGTTTTAAAACCAGGTCTCTTCCTGACCTGGAACCTACCAATTTGACTAGCTGCCACTGTGACCAGCTTTCACCTGGGGATCAAATTCAGATTCCTGTTTGCTCACCAAGAACTTTACCTGCTAAGTTGTCTTCTCAGCCATTTGAACTAACTTTTATCACAAAGTCATTGCGTTAGAACTCACTAAACTACAACTTCTAAATGGATTTATGAAATCAGCATCCTACTGATCTAATCACCTCAAAAAATTCTCACCTTTGAACATGACTGCTTTGGGGAGCAAGCTTTCAAAACTTGAACTTTTGTGGACATTTCAGACTCAAACTACAGCAAAGATCTAAACACTGTCTGGGTTGGACTGGCCAGCTCTTCTCTTCTGGGAGGGACAGAGGACGCTATAATTAATAAGCTCACCAGAGGCAATATTAAATACATAAAGTATGGCTCTGAAAGGAGAGTTGGACACTGACCAAGGGGAGGAAGTGATGCTGGGCCAAGGAGAGCATTATTCATAAGCTGAATCCACAGCTGCATCTCTCCTTTTTGTCTTGGGGAATGCACTTGTACAAAAACTTCTGAATGTGTATAGGCCTCAACTTTCAACTGCGCAGAGCTGAAGAAGTTCACGCCAATTCCTTACTTTGTTTGCAGTCCCCAAGCAACCAAATTACCGAGATGAGGAGGGACCAGAGCTAATGCGTGGAGTGAGCAAATGATGTGCTTCCTCTAGCTAATTATTCCTGAAGCTTGGTGCTGAGTTCATTGCCGAGATTTGGATTCGTTAACCTTATCTTAGCCTGGGGAACTTTCTCTGCAGTAATCCAGATTTTAAATGAGCTCACCTCCAGGCGAGCCACATTAGCGCACATCCTCCCCGTTATGGTGGCCTCACCCCAAGGAGCTAATACAACTTAATAGCGTGGTTTAGAAAAGGTGGAAGATATCCTAAGGATGAGACTAACCTTCACTTTATGAGCATTTCAATAAAGGTCTGGTGAAATCCATTGAGGGGTCTGACAGCAGGGTCTAGATATCAAGCCCTCTCTTCACCGGGGGTAGAAGTCTCTCTGGGAAGTGTCTGCCCCTAATTTCTGGAAAGCATGTCATCTCGACATTTGGTTTGCTTGTCTGCATGTCTTTATTTTCACCTTATATGATTCTCTTGGATATCTTATCTTTTACTCCTCCAAAGTTTTGACCTCATTTGGGCTGCTTTCTAAGATATTAAATTTTGAAACTTTTTCCAAAAATGAGCCTCTCTCTAAAAATGATCACCAGTTTTGACAAGTCAAAGATCTTCTTTTCCTTCGCTTCCATGGGGAGAGGGAAGAGGAGTCACACATAGCTTTCTATAAAATTTAAAATTTCAAGGTCTTGATGCCGTCTTTGCAGCCATGTGTGCGGAGTGAACAATGTGGAATACCAGAGCATTAGTGGGATAACCTGAGAATTTACCTGTCCCTCGGTCACCACCTCATTGCCTGCTCTCCACATTCCCAACCCACACTACCCCAGAGCCATAAGAAATAAAATTTTTGGGGCATGAAACAAACAAATAATCAGAATGGAAAGGTGCAAAAGGACAAGTGGTCCTCTATATCTGGGTGGCCCAAATGGACGGGTGGAGCAAAAGCTTTCCTCCGTTCCCTGCTGGGTAGCCATTAAATGTGTTGCTTATGGGCTCAACCTTCTGGCATTCATGTGTCCATGTTGTTTCCTCACCTTGGGTGGTCTCCTCAGTTTCAGAGTGAGAGCACAGGAGACAGCTGAGGTGAGGGTCTCTTCCTGAGGTCACACAGGAAGGACAGGAGCTAGGTTTCTCCACAGCTAGGGGTCAAGGAGAAGGGCTGCTCCTGCTGAGGTGCATCCCCCTAAAGACCCTGCCTTGTTAGCCGTTCTTCACACTTTCTTCACTTCACGCAGCGAGTCATGGTAGTATCTGCTTCTCCTTTCAGAAGGCACCAGAAGACCAAGGGTTTTACTTCCTAGTGGCATCTCCTCTGGCACAAAGTGAAGCTGATATGTGAGCCCATGCTGTGTGCTCAGTGCTGGGGTGACCTCCAACTTACAGAGAAGAAACGGGGGTTCAGATATTTGCTTGTCCTGGAATGCCATTTCTGTCTAGAGACTCAGAACGCAAGCAGCTCTAGGACCATCATACTGTGTAGCTTATTCCTCATGGACATCCTGGTCCAACTGCTCACAGTTGGATAAGACTCCAGATGGCATTATTAGATAGGACTTCTCACTATTCACCACACTCCCTTGGTGCAAATGAAGATTTGATGTGTGTCCAGCATCTTGTCCAGGCAAGGACTCAGTCTCATTGTTAAGACACTTCCTGTGAGGGAATAAGCCTTTATGAAGACCTCATTCTCCCAAGAACCATTATCAGAGGCATTCTAGGCTGGCATCCCATAAACAGAAACAAAATAAGGACTGCCATAAATACCATATTCTTGCAAACCAACCTGGACCTAATTAGGATGACCAGGCATGCAAAGACATGGAGGCCTTACATTTCTACACCCACTGTGGGCTGGGTATCTACCGTATTTTCCATCTCAGGGTGTATGGAGGGCAGAGAATGGACTGTAAGTTCTATCCTCTAGTTAAGGGCAGCCAGCAGCAGCCCACAACAGCAATTTGACACAACACGCTCCAAAATATTCAGGGTGGAGCCGTGAGGTTAAGTGGCTAGAGACTGAATAGACTGAATCCAGTCTTAGACTTCTTTCCTTTCTTGTTTACTCATCGGGTAATTGGGACACTGTCCACACTCCTGCTGCTGCAAATGGGAGCCCAGGAGGGTTTGGTTTATGTACCTGTCTACTCGGAAGTTTAGTTTGGTTGCTGTATTATGTTCTGTAGTTTATCTGCATGGGGCCAAAACCTGCCTGTGGTTACCTACGTCAGAGAGGCAACCATTTACTGATGAGAGCCATGTTAGTATTAAGTGCTGACTCCTCGCTGATTTGCCTGTATTGGTTTGCGCAACGAGCCTCATTGTTTGTAGAGTTCCTGCCTTAGCTTCATGTTGATATAACAACATCTGGAGCAATCGACTTAATTGGAGAAAAGATTTCTGTTGGCTCAGATTTCAGTTTTTAGTCCATGGTTGCCTGGCCCTATGAGCATCAGAGCGTCAGGACAGTTAGTGTGTAAGAGGAAGCCTGCAAACCTCATGGTGGCCAGCCACTCAATATCCCTTTCCTGACATGTCTCCAATGACCTAACTTCCTCCATCCAGGCAACACCTCCTCAATATCCCACCATCTCCCAGCAGTGGCAGGAGTTGAGCCAACTTTTCTAACACAGGAGCCTTTGGTGAACGATTATTTAGGGTGAGGGTGAGTTTCCTGGGTTCGAGAAACCTAAGAAAATGTCTAGAGTTGAAACAGGGGCAGCAGCCAAGTCTTGTGAGGCATGTGTTGAAGTGGAGATGTGAGGATTGTAAGCTCCAGGCCAGTCTGAAATAAAATGAGAACCCATCCGTGCTTTGTCTGTGGACTCGCCACAACAGAATAACATGGGAAGTTCTCAGTTACGGAACTGCCTGGATCAGACTGGCCTGTCAGCAAGACTGTGGGGTACGCTCTGTTTTTCTTAGCTAGTCATCTTTTACATTTAAATGTCATTTTAAAAACCCAAATCTTCCATTCATTTTATACAATGTATATGAATCACATCCTTTTACTACTGCCTCCTTCCAACTCCCCCTAGTGTTTCACACGCTGTTGTCCTCACAATATTCAAGGTTCAGGAAACTTTGCAGAAGAGGAGGAGGAACGATGAGGAGGAAGCTATGAATGCTGACTCCCTCTGATTCACAATGGCCGTGCTCACCCGCATCGAACTTGTACAAGATCAAGCCAGTAAAACTTGCAGCACTTGTCATGGAGGGGACCCTGGTTAGCACCCGTAGCTGAAGAGCCACTGGCTGAGGGAGGAAGAGTTACTCTATTTAGAGGACATGGCTTTTATTAGTTTGTTCATGCCCCAGTGGATGGCCACACACCAATTGACACACACAGCACTGAGGAGATTATTAATAACAGTAAAATATGGGCATTATCTTGATTGGTGATTGATGAAGGAAGACCCACCCTGAATGTGGGCAGCACCATTCCCTAGGCAGAGCTTCCTGAATTGTATAAGAAGGAAAGGATCTAGGTGAGCGGAAGAAAAGCAGGCTGCATCATGTGTGAGTCTGTGGACTGGCTGCTCAGTGATGGGCGGTAGCCTGGCATTGAAAGATGAATAAATGCTTTCATCCCTCAATAAAAGCAAACCAAAATAAACAAACAAAAACTAGAATGGTGGTAGGTCTATTGGGATCTAGTGTGCAGAGCCCAGCAATGGTGCTAATCCCCTTACAATCTGCAGCAGAGAGCCCCTCAGCATAGACTGTTAGGACCTACGTGACAATAGAGCTAAGACTGAGGAATCTTGATGAGGACAGTCTTCTGGGAGGGAGCGGTGTTATACTGCAGACAGTAGCTCTCACAGCTGGCTGGCTCTGGCCCCGTTCTAATGCTTCTCTCGCTTCAGCTTCGGTTCACTCAACCCCAGGAAACCTGGGGGCTCTGATCTGTCACTTTAGCCAGATCTCCAGCTCTCTCCCTGGTCTAAACTGTTATGAACCCATGACTGCCCTGAGGTCTTCTCCTCTCCTCTCTGAAATTTGTTTTCCATTTTGCTTATAGATTGTCTTGAGGGAGACATCATGTTAGGCCTTTCCCTTTGAGAGGGCTTGACCCTCAAAATTATTTTGAAAAGTTTTCTATTTTGAAGAAGGACATTGTGTGCAAGGGGTTATGTCTCTTTCTTTGGAGAAAGTATTGTTTCACATCTTTTTTCTTCCTTCTAAAATTTAATAGTCTGAACTCAACCTTACCACTGAGAGAGAAAGAGAAAAGACAAGTAGTTGGAACTAAAATCTGAATTGAGGTTTCAGAGTCTGGCTCTCTGGTTCATGGTGCTATGTGACATGCCTCGACTCTGCCACCCAGTGATGTTGGGAGCTGAGATGTTTATCAAACAGTCTCATTAAAATAGGTTTGGCACAAATTTATTGATTGCATTCTGTGTTCCAGACATGTGCTGTGTCTTAAAAGCATCTTATGTAAGGAAGTACTGTATAAATACGAGCCTCATTATTAAGAGTCTGTGAAATAACATGCAAGGCTGGTAAGGAAATGCCAATGGATGGGCAAATTAGTCAGAGTGCAATTTACAAGGTCCTCTCGTGTTCTCCTGGGGTCACTGCACACCGGGATACATGATCATTAAGTATGACCCTCAGAGGCACTGTGCTGAGAGGAAGGGAAATTACTCAATTTTAAGACAAGATTTTAAACAAGGGCCAAACCATTTTATCTACTTGAATTTGGGTCACTAATTATATCCACTGATCGCCGAGTAATGAATCATAAATTGTACAGTGCCAGCGAAACCCTTCCTGTCCTTTCCCATCATGAAATGAGACTTCCACCACTGGCACTTAGTGGTGGCAATTATACATCTGTAAGAGGGAAAGACTAAGCGGAGGGGGTGGTGGTAGGTTTTCAAGTGCACTGAAATTAGGGTCTTTGATGTGCTGATGCTGTGTGTCCTTAGCCTGCTTTGTCTTCCTCTCTGATCTTATTTTTCACAATTCAAAAGGGTTATCATGGTATCTTAGATAGCCTTCCAAGTCATTTCCAACTCTCAAATTCCAGGATTCTACATAAAATTTTATTTGTGACACTGAAGAAAATGTACCATTAAAATGATCAAAGTCTAAATTTTTCCAAAGGTAGATTATATTTTCAAATATATCCAAATAAGGTGCTATCTTTGACTTTCATTTGGTTTATAGTTATAATAAAACATGTTTAAATAATAGCATAGGGGATTTTGGATAGTGATGACAATCTTCTTAGATCTTCATATCCCTCATCCAGAAATGTAGAGTCTTAAATGACTCAAAACCTGAAGAACTCTAAGCAGCAACATGATGTTGCATGTGGAAAATTTCTCATTTGATGGGTCACAATCAGAATGCTGGAATGGTACCCATGCTGTGGAGAATCATCTGCAGACTCTGTAGATAAGGTGTGTGAAACCAGTGAATTTTGTGTTCAGACTTGGATCCTATCTACAAGATAACTAATTTTATCTATTCAACTGTTTCAAAATATTTGAAGTTCAAACCACTTCTGGTTCTAAGCATTTTGAATGAGGGTTACTTAAACCCACAGGTGGTGTGCATGTGTGTGTTGGTGTTACATGTGCATGTGTCCATGAAAGTGCAGGCCAGAGAAGGATATTGGGTATCTTTCTCAATTGCTTTCTACTTCTCACTGGACTGGAAACCATTTCAGCTGGACTGGCTGGCCAGTTAATTTTCCATGCTCTGTTGTCAGCCCCCCCTCTTCAGTACTGTGTATAGGTCAAGCCCAATGACTTAGCTTGTTTGCTTGTTTTTAGTATTGAGCCAGGGTTTCTCTATGTCATCCTGACTATCCTTGAACTCATTATGTAGACCAGGTTGGCCTTGAACTCACAGAAATTCACCTGCTTCTATCTCCTCATTGCTGAGATTAAAAGTTGGCCTATGCCCAACTTTTATATTGATGTTGGGCATTTGAACTCAGTCCTGTTTGATTGCTTAGCAAGTGCTTTTATCCAGTAAACCATCTCTCAGTTCTAACCTCACAAGCCTTTTTAAACTTTTCTTTCCCACACCCTCCATTCTTTTCCCTTGCCCTCTCCTCCCATCTCCTGCCCCTTCTTTCCTTCTCCTTTCTCTCTTACTTTTCGTCTTACTCCCCACTTCTCTCTACTCCATTCCCCATTCCATCTTTTTCCTTTTTTTCCCCCACTTCTTTTCTCTCTTCCCTTTCTCTATTCTTTTACTGTTTTTTCTATGAGACACCACTAGATGGTGAGGAAGTCAACAGACCAGCAAGAGCCTATCTAGAACAAGGAGAATACTGAGGGCAGTTTCACCTGGAAAGGTAATCAATGGTGGAGGAGAAGAGAAGTGGATAGATTTGGGCAATTTTATGATAAAACATGGAGCTCCTGGTGATGGATCAGATGTGGGGGGAATGATTCAGGAGGAGAAAAATGTGCCAATGTCCAATATGTATTCCATACTGAAGTCTGGGTGTGAGCTCTCCCTGGTTTATGCTTAAGAGCTACAAGTCATTGAGGGGCCTCAAGTCCCTGCCCTACTGGAGGAGGCTCTACGAGTTTCCATTCCTTTCAAGGAACACTTTAGTCTAGGGTCACCATGAGAACTGTCCTCCTGTCTTTGGGGAGTGGTTGTTTTATTCCCAGAGAACACACACACATGCACACAAGTGTGAGTGCACTTCCCACCTCCAGTGATGTCACACAGGGTTGTCCCCTTAGCTGATGAGACAGTAAATTGAAGGTGTTATTTCTTGTTTCACATCACACTAAGCATTTGCATTTTCCCCAATAACTTGCTGAATATTTACAGTCAGTGCAGATATATGCAATACCTGTTATGTATCAGATGTTGAGAGTGTGCTGCTAACCAGAGCACAACATGCTTCCTGTAGGTGTTTTTAGTTCAGTACCATGGAGACATGTGCAAATGACTGTACTGGGGACATGATGCTTATGTGAAAAAGATGAGGTAGCATCATGGTCATCGTGGTTGAATCTGTTAGTGGTTTAGCACTGGTAAGTCCAGGAAAACTTTGTGGAGTAAGTGACATATGAGGGGATATTAGCAGTTAATTCAAGGTTTCATGTCACTTAAGGCTGGGGAAGGCCATGTTATGCTTTTAAAGATTTTACCTCAGATCAGGAAATCCTCGTTGGGATAGTCCTCAATTGAATAAAAATTGTAGAACTGCAAATGGTGGCCTAAAGATTTTATTCTCAGGGCCTGGGACATGGCTCGTGTGACACAGTGCTCTTGTGCACAAGTGGGAGGACCTGAGTTTGGATCTACAGAATCCACATAAAAAAAACCAGTGACGTGTGCCTGTAACCCCAGCTCTGGGGAGGTCTTTGGGCTTGCTGACTACCCAGCCTAGATGAATCAGTGAGTTCTAGGTTCAGTGAGAGAACCTGCTTCCAAAAACAGGTAAATAGCAATTAAAGAAGACATGTGTCACCAACTGTCATTCACATGCACACATGTGCACCCCAGACATGTACACATCTGCAGGTCTAAAGGTGTGTTTCAAATTACTGTTTAAGGAAAAATTGGAAACAAAATACCCATAGAAGGGTCCTAAGTATGGTATAGTCTGTAGGTAAGAAGGACGCCAGTGTGGAAATGATGGTGGTCTGTGTTTCCTGTGATGTAAGAGATCCCTAATATGCAGACACAAACAGCAATGACATACCCTAGCTAACTGCAGCACGGACACCGAGACGATGTTCACATTGCATTATGGATTACTTCATGCCCCGCCATAGCCAGGAGATGCCTGGAGGGCTGGGGGCTGTTGGTGATGTCACATGCTCCCCAAGTTTCCTAAATTCCAGAGAGTAAATACACACTGCATATTCAAGAAATGCAAAATGAGAATGGCAAATATTTTCAGGGGTGCATGGATGGGAGAGAAGAAGTGTGGGAACTGATAAAATAGGCGTGCAGTTAGCCAGTCAATCCTGTTTTCTTTCCATGTCCGCTGCTGTCCTCCACCATTGCATGAGCAAACCTTGCTTGGCTTGGCCCTTGATCCCACATGAAGTCTTTCAAAGTGGAAAATTTCACTGTGATTTATATTTTCCAAATGTAAATATATGACAATAATACAGTTATAAAGCTGGCCTTGTATTAAACCATAAATTATATCTGACACATAATAATGTTGAATTACTTTGAAAGTCCATCAAAGTGCAGTGGCATTGCCAACAAACCTGTCGCTGTTGCTCGCACCAGCCTGTCACTTGCTGTGTAATGAATAAGTTGTGGGGGTCTTGGCTGTCAGGATCAAAATGGAGTAAAGTCAACTAGGAATATGTCAGAGGCAAGCTGGTATGGTGGGACTCAGGCGTATTCACTCATTCCTTTGCTTGACTATTAGAGACCATTCAATAAAGTCTGCTGAAGATCTGCTTTGCACAGTTCTGGGCTCTGGCGACAGATGGAGAGACATCGCCATGTTCCAAGCACAGAATACCAAGATTTAAAAATTAAATGACCGACTCCTTATGCAACAATAATCAGCTTGCAATGATGGCACCTTGGAGACTTAGTCTATTCTTAGTAGTGTCGTCAAGACCAAGGGCAAAGTTGGGCTTTAGAAGTTGGGCAGAATTGGTTGGAAATGAACCAGAATTGACAGAACTAGAATTTGTATATCGTAATTTCATTGAGTGACCCGTAAATTAAAACTCAAAATGGCTAACAGGTTCAAAGAGTCAGGGTGAAATTAGTTGAGAAATACTTACAGATTGAAGACTTTTAAACCTGTTAACCACAGCCCAGAGAACCTGTTTTTTGTTTTTTTGTTTTGTTTTTTTGCTTATTTGTTTGTTTGTCTGTCTGTTTGTTTTATTTTATTTTATTTTTGTTTTGTCTTGAGACAGGTCTTAGGGAGCCCTAAATGGCCTTGAACTCACTACACAGCCGAGGATGACCTTGAGTTTCTAATCCCCCTCCTCTACTTCTCCAGCACCTGGGTTTTCAGCTTGTGTCACCATGGCTAGATTTTTATGCAGGTTCTGGGGACTGAACAGTTCCTGTGAGCATGAGGTCACCACTCTACTGACCAAGTTGTCTTCTCAGTCCTCAGTTTCAGTTTTACCAAAGAAAGGAAATACCAAAGGCGGTTGGTTGTGAGAGCTACAACACTGAAGATGTGCTCAGCTGCTGAACTGTGTATGGGATGGCTAATTTTGTCTTAATGGGAGCCCAGGGAAAGAACAAGAGTGGGTGAGAATCAGTACGGTAGTGGGAGGAATGAAAACGTTTGGTGTTGCTCAGAACAAAACAGGAAGCAGAAAGCTGCAATTGAGTCTGAGGCAAGATGAGGATCCAGGCTTACTGGCATGTACCTTTCTAGGATCTGGGATACTATGGTGCTTAGAATCCAAAATGGATTCCCCCTTCCTATGTTAAAGAACTTGAGCTTTCTGAGTCCCGGGAGATAGCTCAGTCTGAAAAGTGCTTGCCTTGCAATCACAAAGACCCAGTTTTCATCCTCAACATTCACGTAAATGCCATGTGTCCCTATGTGACTCGTCTGTGTGTATAACCACAGTGCTAGGAGGTAGAGGTGGGCAGACCTATGGGGTTTGCTTCCCAGTCAGCCTGGTCTCTTGAGAATTCTTGACAAAAAGCAGAAGTGGATGGCTCATGACAGTTGAGGTTGACCACTGGCCTCCACATCCATGCATGCATACATGCATGCATACCTGTACATACATGTGCGCGCACACACACACACACCCTTGTGCATGCATATTACAAAAATGTGTTTGACTTTTTCATTGGAGCAATATGGAGACTTTGATGATTTTAAATAAGAAGTAATGATGTCAGATTTGTATTTGCTATTATTCTTCTGGATGCCATATGGAGAAAGAATTGGAGAAGAAAAGTTGGGGGCATAGTTAGAAGTAGAAATGTGCGAGTTGATGAGGGCTTCAGGAGGAAGGATTTATGCATTCTTATTCCTCAGTGTGGGGGTGAGTCTAGGAAGCAGAGTGGCTAGGCCGTCAGTAGGTGGAGGGATGAAGTCCCATCCTTCAGTTCCGCGGGAGCAGCAATCAGGTGCCACAGAAAAGGGCAAACATTTATCTGCTCCATCTCCTCGGTGGTGTCTTCGTGCAGCGAAAATTGTGAAGTCGATAAGTGGGAGGTGTGATTGATTTCATCTGGTACTCCCCAAACCAAGGGTGGTCAAAGCAGTGATGCAGACCACAAGCTGGCTCGGGAAGATGAGAAAACCAACCCCAATTTGGGAGGCAGGCCGTTCCTAATTGAACTGTTGAGGGAATTTTGATAAATGACCTCGCCAAAGCAGCAAAATTAATAAATCATGCTTGAGGCTGAAAGACTGTTTCCTGAGGGACAGCAATGGTGCTCAAATCCTGTAGTTGCTGGTGTTTGGGAGCTTGCTGGGGCATGGACCAGGAATACATGATCTTTCTGGGTTCTCTAGGAGAGTTGGAGAGGCCATAACCCTAGTTAGCACAGTCACTATTTGGTTCTTTTGAAAACAGCAGAAAGTTGCATTCTGTGAGTGAGGACCATGGTGCTGCCTAAAAGCAGAAGGTTAAAGATGCCCTTTTTAGAGTTAGTGATGGGTGAGCTGGTTCTAATGAAAAAGAAGCAGCCGACACTGCTGCTGAGTCATATGCCAGAGGAGAAAGGAGAGACAAGGGCATTTTGTTGATGTGATAATCTTTTCCTTCTAAGGGTTAGCTACCCTAACTTAATCGTTCTTTCAAATATTCTTTTTGTTCCTGGGTTCTGAGCTGGTGCACTTTGTCCCACCAAGTCAAAGGCATTTGCAAAGAGAAATCAGGTCCAGCTTTGCCTATGACCTTGTATAGCACTTGGGGACTGTTTCCAAGCACACACTCTGAGCATCCATCTTTTAGTGAAGAACAGAATGAGTTCTCTGGGAAAATGGGATGGATTGTAATTCTTATAAGGTTGGCACCCCTGTTCCCTCATGAAAAATGAGGGGAGTAAGGCTAAGAGAGGGTACTTAACCTACCACCTTGTGTCTCTGCAATGCTGACCTGGGCAATGGGGTAATAACTTCAGGCACTTAGTACTGACATAGGAGTTGGGAGGCAAGGGGTCTTTTACTAGCCACTCTTGGCAAATACATCTCCTTCACAGACATAGGAATGCTCTCCCCTTGCTTGTGTTTGTGCATGTGCTGTGCATATGTGCAAATGTATGCACTCATATGAACATGTGCACAGGTCAGGGAGGACATCAAGGATTTTGATCTGCTATTTTCCACCTTCTTCTTAGGATGTCTCACAGTGCCTAGAGCTCACCGTCATTCTGGTAGGCTTGCTAGCCAGCTAGCTCCACTCCTCCTCCCGTCTCACTCCCTCCAACACTGGAATTATAGGAGTATGTGGGACCACACCTGGCTTTTTATGTCTGTGCTGGGAATCCAAGCTCAGGTCCTCATGCTGGTGAAGCAAGCACTGTTTCCTAGTAAACTATTCCTGGTTCCTCCATCGCGTCTTGCTTAAATAATCAAGACTCTGAGTTAAGGTAAACTTTGAAAGGAGGTTTTGACACAATTATTACTTAGAAAAAAACTTAAATGAATTTGTTTAAGGTAGAAAAGACCCAAGAGTCTAAAGAACAGTTTTTTTTCTACATAGGAAGAATTTTGTTCTTGTCAAGATGTCAGGGTAAAAGATAGCCATGAGGAGGGCGGCTACAAAGAGACTCATTGCCTTCAACAGAGTGGGTGCAGAGCAAACCTCCTCTCATATTCTCTAAGTGGTATAGTAAACCCTTTTGTCAAGGACATAGCATGACCACACCATCATACATCATGTGGCAGAGCTGACCTTGGGCTCACCTTGGATTCCAGTCAGTAGTCCTTGGGAAGTGATGGACTGTACAAGAGATGGGAGGTTAAATGGAAGGCAGCACTCAAACAGCGCAGCGTTTACAAGGCTGTCTGTCACCTGCGGTGGGATGGAACCTCTTGGTGAACCAGTTGTTTCTGTGTCAGCATGCTTCTGAAAGTAACACATGCAACAAACTCCTTGGTTACTCAGCTGGGCTGCTCTGCTTTCTTGGTGCTGCCCCATGTTGGATGAACAGAGTTGTTTTGACATCTCCCAGGGGAAAGCCATCAGGTTTTCTGGAGCCTGGCTGTGATGTGTGTGTGTAGCTTGGGTGCAAAGCATCCTTGCAGAATTTTTGAATTTTTCTCTTTAAAAGAAATGTAAAGAAACATGAAAAAATTAACTCTATAATGCTCAGAAATCACATACTGATACCATAGGTGGTAGCACTGGAGATCCAAGCGAATTCAAATAAATTCCCAAGAGTGGAGGAAGCCTAATCCAATATAAATGATTAAATCCAGCATTATTTTGAACCATGCCAACAGGTATAGTGGTTTTAACTTGACTGGGTAGGACAATCAGAGCAAAGATGGAGTGTTCTTGAATGTTTCCAGAAATGGTACCACCTGTATCACTTGACGGAATAAAGAAGCTCACCCTCATTCATGCAATGGGTATCAGCAACTGATTGAACCTTGATGGGGACAGAAAAGTGAAGCCAAGAAGTGAATTTTATTTGTTTTTGAAACGATACACTGATCTTCTACTGTGATCGTAGATCTACAGATATAAACTGAACACAAAGCATGTGACCCATTTTGGGACTTCTGAACTCTGTAAGGGGGTGAACCAAATTGCTGCTTATCCCATTGGGTGTGCTCCTCTGGAGAATACTGATCAATGCAGGCTAATTGTATATATTGAAGCACTGTTCTGTCTATGGGGTTGATGTCAGAAAGGGCTTTCTGAAGTCTGGATTTGTAACTAAAATGGACAAGTTCAAGCTATGGGAAAGGAAAGGGAGTTAAGGAGAGGTTCTGTAAACAGAGGGAGAGAGATTGGGAATACAAAAACAAACATGGAAGCACAAAGTTTGTCTTAAGCTCATGTTCATCTCTGTCTATTCTACAAAGAAGATTATGTGGAAGGACAGACTTATTTGTGTTCAAGATATGGAAATATGTCTGCCCTTTCTTAGCTTCTCCATGTTAGAGATAACATGGAGATAAATTAGAATAACAACAGGGGCTAATACTGGAGGTACACTTGGGGATGTTTGTGTATGTGAGTGATAACAAGTCTATGAGTATGTGTACTTTTAAATTTTATGTTGAGAATTTTCTGTAGCATTGGAAGGGACCTGATAAGTAGTTTGTATTGTCATTGTTAAGGCCTCCTGTTTTATATGGCTCATAGTGTCTTTGGCTTGGATATAAATATTAATTCTTCAATGAAGACTGGGGAGCAAATCATATTTTTGATTATATTTGTCTAGAATTATCAAAAATTTATCTTATAGAGAATCTTGACTATATGATGTAGGTCACTCATTAATGCAGTTCTTCGTTCTTCAACAAACATCTGTTGAATTCCCACCACAAGGCATTTGTATTACTAAGTTCTGGGTTTAAGGTTCATATGATAGGAAAGTCCATGCCTTTGAGGAACAAAATTCCAGCTAGAGGGATGGTAAACAATGAAAATATAAAGACAAGTTAAATAAAGTAACTCTCATGAAATCCACTATTGGAGTGGAACTGTGGAGGATTGGGACGGCTCTTCTAGGAAGTGACACTTGAGCTGATACCTGAATGACGATAAGTCGCTAGCCATGGAGAGTTATAAAGAGCTGAGCTGTCCCAGCCAGAACATTCCGGGCAGAGAGAAAACAGATGGAAAATATCAGAGAGGTGGAATGACTCATTCAAGGTTACATAGCTGAGTGATGGGTCTAGAGGGACTCTTTATGAAGATCTTGTTTCTAAATCAAGGACTCTTTTCTTAGCCTATCTTCCTAAGCCTGTCTTTATCTTGATATTGTGGGAATATATGCCACGCCAGTATTTTTCCTACTTTTATTAGTTAAACATCAGTGGTGGTTACAATGGGAAGACCATATACGGTTACTTAATGATGATGTTAAAGAAATAAATAGAAATGCATATGTCTAGAAAGGGGCAGTAGTTTTTTTCAAGAGGGGCTTCTAGCTTCCATGACCCTCAAAAATGCCTTGAATAGAATTTTGGTAGCATGAGAATCTCCCCATCTCTATTCTCAGATAGGCTTCTTCAATCCTTTTTCCTGCCTTTTTCCATCCTAGCTTTTATAGATGTCTTGGATAGCTTTCTATTGCAAGTATTCGGTGCAATACAGCATTAGCATGCTTGAGCGTGTTTGCTGGGAGACTGGATGATGCACAGAATGTTGCATCATTGTATAGAGGGTTGAAGATGTCTTCCAGCTGTGTCTTGGTCACTGTTCTATTGCTGTGTAGAGACACCGTAAACAAAGCAACTCTTATAAGAGAAAACATTTAATTGAGGCTGGCTTACAGTTTCAGAGTTTTAGTCAATTAACATCAAGGTAGAGATCATCTGGGCAGGCATGGCAGGCAAGGTCCTGGAGAGGCAGTTGAGAGATACAGCCTGATCTGCAGGGAGAGGGGGAGAGAGGGAGAGGGGGAGAGAGAGAGAGAGAGAGAGAGAGAGAGAGAGAGAGAGAGAGAGAGAGAGAGAGAGAGAGAGAGAATTAGCATAAACTTGGCCTAGACTTTTGGCACCTCAGATCTGCTCCCAGTGACACAGTTCCTCCAAGTCTCACCTCCCAATCCTTTCAAACAGTTACACTCCCTGGTGACTAAGCAATCAAATATATGAGCTTATGGGGCCATTATTTTTATTTATACTACCACAGATTAGTGCTTGGCTAGCATACACAAAGCTATGGGTTTGATACACAAAACCACATAAACCAGGATGGGGGCACACCTGAAATTCCAGTACTGAGAAGGTAGAATCCAGAATACCTGAAGTTCAAGATCCTTGACTGCATAGCAAATTCAAGCCCAAGTCCAAAACAAAAACCATTGGGGAGTATACATTTTTTTTTCTGTAAAAGACCAGCTGTAAAATATGCTTAGTTTTGCAGAACATTTGATCTCTGTGTCATTTTGTTCAACCACTGCATAGACACTTGTGAGTGAATGGGTGTGTCTGTGTGTCACTAAAACTATTTACCAAACAGACAGCTGCTGGGCTTGGTGTTTGGGCAATAGTTTACTGACTCTGGCTCTTTCTTTATTAATTGGTAAAATTTCAATTAAAATATAGTAAGTAACTTTCCCTCATCATTGTGCTCCCTCCAACTACTTCCATGTTTCCCTTCCCTCCCAAACTGATGGCCTCTTTCTGATTATTACTGTGACAAATATAGAAATTGCATAAATATATAAACATAACCTGCTGAATCCATTTGCTGTGACTTGTGTGTATTTGATTTCAGGGCTGACCACTTTGTATTAGATAACCAGTTATAGGACTCATCTCTGGGAGAGGGGTTATTAGGCCCCTGTAGTTCTTTGCCAAGGGTGAGGCCCTATGAGCCTTTCCCTATCTATGTTAGGATATTCCTTGAGCTTATTTCCAGGTCTTGTTTAGGAAGCCATATTATTCAGTTATTCTGGGAATAGCTTCCTTGTCATTTCTAGGAGACTCAATCTCACAGCAGACCTCTTCATTCTCTGGCTCTTACAACCACATGTATCTGCATTCGGATATATTTTTTCAGTGTTTTAAAACCTTATATTAATTTTTAAAATTTTATGTACTAGCCCAATTCCCCCTTTTTTCCATTCTCCTACCCTCAACCTTCCCCTATTCCCCATCCACTCCTGAGAGGGGGTAAGGCCCCCTTTGGAGAGTCAACAAAGTTTGATATACCAAGTTAAGGCAGGACCAAGCCTCTCCACTGTATCAAGGATGAACAAGGTTTCCTACTATAGGGAATGGGCTCCAAAAAGTCCATTCATGTACCCAGGATAAACCCTGGACCTACTGCCAGCTCTCCCCAACAGATCAAGCTCTGTTTTTTTTAATGGTTTCCATTTGCTGTAAAAAGAAGCATCTTTGATGAAGAGTTAATTATACTTGTTTGTGTGTTTAAGAATAAATTTTAGGGTAGGTTGATGCCCAATTTTCTGAGAAACCACCATACTGATTTTCAAAGTGGTTGTACAAGTTTGCATTCTCACCAGCAATGGAGGAGTGTTGCCCTTGCTCCACATCCTCTCCAGCAGAAGCTCTTATTGGTGTTTTTGAATCAACCAACCTCAGGATCCAGCAATACCACTCTTGGGCATATACACAAAAAATGCTCAATCATAGTACAAGGACATTTGTTCAACTATTTTCATAGGAGCATTATTTGTAATAGCCAGAATCTGGAAGCAACTCAGATGCCCCTCAAATGAAGAATGGATAAAAAAAGTGGCACATTTACACATTAGAGTATACTCAGTGGTTACAAACAAACAAACAAAAAGCAATGACATCTTAAAATTTGCATGCAAATGGGTGGAACTAGAAAATACCATCCTGAGTGAGGTAACCCAGACCCCAAAAGATGAATACGATATGTAGTTACTCTATAAACAAAGGATATTGAGCCTATATATAGTTCATGATCTTAGAGAAGCTGGGTAACAAGGTGAACTCTAAGAAAAACATATATAGATCCACTTGGAAAGGGAAATAGAAAAGATCACCTGTCAAAATTGGGAACATAGGGATGAGGGGAGTAGGGAGGGAAGAAGGGGAAGAGAAGGGGAGAAGGGGGGGGGGTGAAGAGAACTTGAGGGAATGGGATAGTCAAGATGGAGGAAGGACAGAGATGAGAGCAATGAAAGAGATATCTTCATTGAGGGAGCCATTATGGGGCTGGCAAGAAACCTGACTCTAGAGAAATTCCCAGGAACCCACAAGGATGACCCCAGGTAAGACCCTAAGCAACAGAGAAGAGGGTGCTCGAACTGGTCTTGCCCTGTTGTCAAACTGATGAATATCTTAAATATCACCATAGAATCTTCTCATTCAGCAACTGATGGAAACAGAGGCAGGGCCCTGCTGGTGTGGGTCTGGACTAAGCTCCCAAAGTCCAGTTGAAGAGTGGGAGGAGTGAGAATATGAGCAAAGAAGTCAAGACCATGATGGGGACACCAACTGAAACAGTCTACCTGAGCTGATGGGAGCTCACCAACACCAGCCACACTGGGAAGGCATAAGCATAGGACCAAACTAGCTCCTTTGAATGAGGTTGACAGTTGCATGACTGGGGCAGATTGAGGGGATCACTGGCAGTGGCACCAAGATTTATCCCTACTGCTTGTACTGGCTTCTTGGGAACCTATTCTCTTTGGATGGATACCTTGCTCAGCCTAGATATAGTAGGGAGGGCCTTGAACCTTCACCAAAGCAATGTGCCTTACCCTCTCTGGGGAGTAGATGGTGGACTGGGTGGGGGAAGGTGAGTGGAGAGAATGGGAGGAGGGAAGGGAGTGGTTTGGTATGTATAATGAAAAAAGATAGTTTCTTTTCTTTTCTTTTCTTTTTTTAAAAGAATAAGTTCTAGAATACAGGCAGGAATTATACTGGTTTAATAAAGTGATGTTGGTGTTAGCTTCTATGATCCAGGACCTTACTAGTTCCAGGTCATTGGTTAGATTTCTAATTCCACACATAATTTCTCTCCTATTAAGAGGTTTCTGGTTTCCATTAAGATATGGGTGTCACTGTATACATGGAGCACTCTTCAGCTGTAAAGGAAAATGAAGTAATGAATTGCACAGGTAAATGGATGGAAATAGGAATGATTATGTTGAATGAGATAACCCAGGCACAGAAGGACAACTGCCTCATGCTATCCCTCATCTAGCTGCAGTCTTTACCAGTGAGTGTGTAACTTTGAACAGAAATCAGGATAGTGACAATGGAATGCTGCGGGAGATAAAGAAAGGGAATAACAGATATAGGTGATATGAGGGGGCACATGTGAAAAACATGGAGGGGAGCTCTAACTGGTGAAGGAGAAGACCAAACAGAAAGAGTGAAGGAAGGATGGACAAATAACATCAGTGATGTTTGATAAAGACTTAAGGAATTTTACACACACACACACACACACACACACACACACACACGAAGTTATGGCACTTTGGTTGAGAGTGCTCCGAACAGGAACCATAGACTAACAAAAAACTTCCTTTTGAGTTGTTCGTCATAAGAGTCCAACTGACTCCAAAAACAATATAGGTTCTTGCTTTTGCCCTTGGTTTCCTCTCAAAGGTTGAAAGTAATCTCTAGACTGAGGATTCCAAACACTCAGATACAGAACTTGAAAAACTCAAGCTGAATCCAACCTGAAAGCCTCTTTCCTGTGGTCTAACTTTCACAAGGCCAGAAAGAACTGTGTAAGCTGCCAAGAGAGGGAAACAGACAAGAGTCCTATCCAGATGTGACTCCAAAGAACTCTGATGACCAACAAAGCAAGCTATTGCAAAAGGGGCAACAGTGACTCTAGCTGGAGACACATATTAAAGATGTGAGCTACATCTTTGAGCAATTATGATATCAAAGAAAATCATCGCATTAAGAATCAGGAGAATATTTTCCGAAGTCACTCAGCCATGTATGAAGTAATGGCTAATGCTAATTGTCAACTTGACAGGATCTGGATTCACCTAGGAGACTTTGGTCCTCTAAAAAGATCTGAAGGACTCTTAACTGATAAGCCATCTCCAGTTGCACAGCCCAGGTCTTATGTGGTAGACATTGCACTTGAGGTAAGGCACACCCCGCTCAAAATCCCAGCACTTGCCAGCATCTTCTACGGGATCAGTGGTGGGGCTATTCATCTCCTCTCAGCCTCTATGTATCAACAGAATACATAGAGTTAAGGGTTAAGTCATTCCTAGCTTTACTTTGTAAATTCAACAGTCATTTTAATTAACACGGTGCCTGGAATGTAGAAAGGCTGTATTAATGTTCACTATTATTTTTGAACTGTTGGTGATGATTAATAGTAATAGTTATTACTATGGTAGCAGCAGTAGTAGTGGTAATAAAACTGGCAGTGGCTGGAGTTTCTGAAAGCAATGAGAGGAGTAATGTAGATTATTTCCTCATAGTTGATGAGAGATTGAATGGGATTCTGCCAGCCTACTTTCTTAGAGATTATTTTCTCTTAAATACATGAACCTAGGGTGATAAGAATGCTCCCAAATTTCTCATACATTATTTAGTAACCTGTAATTTGGATGACATTTGCGATGCATGGAAAGTTGTTTACTAGAAGAAAGTCACGGATCTAGTGAGGAAAGAAAGTGAGAAGGAGCAGTACACACCCATACAGAGAGAGAGAGAAAGAGAGAGAGAGTTAAATCTCAACACGGATGCAGACAAGAAGGGGCTCCCAATGAGTGTCTACTCACTTTCAAAGGACACAAAGAAAACAAATCATGGATGAAGAAGACAAATGGGCAAAAAGGTGGCCCAGGCATGTCTGCATGGGTCTGTTGTGGGGAAAAGAATAGGGAGAATCTGGTTATGTTTAAGCCAATGAAGAAAGCCTGGAACAGACCCTGCCCTCCTAGCTGCTGAAGATGTCAGTCCTGTCTGTACCTTCTGATCATGAAAACTACAAAGAATGCATCTTTGTTGAAGCTACCCAATCTGTTGTTCTTTATTATAGAACCATAGAGACACATAGTTAGCATCCTAACTTTTCTCTGAGTTTCTATGGTTGTTGGTGTCTTAGACCTTTCTACACATCAGTAATATTTCTCTGACTCTATACCTCTCTCTCCCTCCTTCCCCTTCTCATCTCCCAGTCTTGTCATTCTGTTGTGTCTGTCCTAGGATAAAATAAAGTGGCCTATAAAGAATGTCTAGAACACAGCTTGTCACATAGAATTTAGTCAGAAAGGCTAATTCTTGCTTTCTGTTTTCTCTTTTTCCCCAATTTACCCATTCTCCCCTTTTTTACTCATACTGTAACTACATAAAATAAAACCAAACTTTGTGTTTTCTGGATTTTTTACTGAATAACATTTTATGGGCTTCAATCCTAATTTTAAGGCAAGTTATTTAGGTATTTTACATTCCTCAAATTGGGAGAAGAGACCAGGCTGGATTGCCTTTTCTAAGTGACCACCCCTTGTAGATTTCTTTTGTTTCTTCAGTGTACAATCTTTAGATTAGATGACCTCAAACTACCAAGACTTCTATCACCCCAAAGCCTGGTAAAATGTGTGTTTTCACTCTCCCACTGAGGTTTTGACCCAGTATATCATGTTGGAGATATTCTGATTTATATAACTTAATGAACATTATGTAACTTAATGGACATCCTTGATGTTTGATACAAGATAAATTTCCAAATTTATGTTGCTGTAATAAGACACTCTTACCAATAACAGCTTGGGAAGAAAAGAGTTTATTTTGCTGATACTTCCATGCCACTGTCACCACTGAGGGAAGTCAAGACAGGAAACCAAAGGCGGGAGCTATTGTGGGACTTTGAGTAGGAAAGGCCCCCATAGACTCATGTGTCTGAATGTTTGGTCACTAAGAAGTGGCACCAATAAGAAATTCGGCTATACTGGAGTAGGTGTGTTTTTGTTAGAGGAAGTGTGTCACTGTGGGGGGCAGAATTTGATGTCGCAGATGCTCAAGCTGGGCCTAGTGTGTCACTGTCATTTCCTGCTGCATGAAGATCCAGATGCAGAACTCTCAGCTCCTTCCCCAGCACTCTGTCTTCACACTGCTGGGCTTCCTGCTATGACAATAACAGATTAAATTTCTGGAATATAAGCCAGCCCCAATGAAATGTTTTCCTTTATACGAGCTGCAGTGGTCCTGGTGTCTCTCCACAGCAATAGAAACTCTAAGTAAGATAACCAAGTCAGCTGTAGCTTGCTGGCTAGCTCTCTGACTCACTTTATGAACATGTTTAACTAGCTTTCTTATATAAACCAGGTATACTTGCCTAAGGATGGCACTGCCCACAGTGAATGGGGCTTGCCTATGTTGATTACCAATTAATGCAATATCCCACAGACATGGCCACAGGCCAATATAATGGAGACAATTCCATAACTGAGGTTCTTTCATCCAAGGTTCCATAGGTTGTATCAAGATGCCAATAAAAAATGGCCAGAACATCTGAGAATCAGTGTTGGAATAAAACATAAAAGGACTTCCCGCTCTGAACTCTTCTAAACAAAGAGGAAAATAAAGCCCAGCTTCTTTTCTGCAAGAAGTTTAAAATATTCCATCTGACTGTCAGCTTGCAAGCTCCCTTGACCATTTGTTTTTTTCTTGAATCTTCCTCTAATGGGCTGAGCAGCGAGCTGACATTCATTTCCAAACAATATAGGTTGGGGAAAAAGAAGAGTGGGGCTTAGAAAATTAACAGTCATAGATTTACTTCTCTGGCACCTGTTTTGATTATTGGATTAAGAAAGTTCTGGCAGCTACAACTGGCTCTGCCAGATGTTGAAGAGCACATTTCAGGGAGGATGTAAGTGGTGTCAGAAGATGTAAGGATCATTCATTTAAAGACTAAGCTGTCCGGATCAAGCTCTGTTTAGGCTGTCAGGACCGATCGCCAGCGTAATGAAACATCAAGAACAAAGGACTGAGGAGACATTGATGAAGCCCAAACACATCTTGAAATATAAAAATGTGCTGAGTTTTAAGACAACACCCCAGAGTAGTGTCAGTTCATCAGCTGGTAGAAACCACTGACATCCATGGATGAGCCTTTTTTCCCCTGGTGTTTGGAGCTGCTTCATCCACTGGCTCCATCGAGGTTTGTAAAAAATGTTCTTGGGGAACCTATCTGTCAGCGACAGGACTTAGGGAGAGCCACAGCCCCCGAGAGATCTCTGAGAGATGGATGGTGAGGAAGGCAGGCACCTTAGCAACGGTGTCATCCATCACCCATCCAGAATCGCCAGCGTGTGATGCTCAAAGTTTGAGCATCTGCCTCACAAGTATAAGCAGCTTCTGCACACACAAACATGGATGTACCCACAGGAGAACACATATGTGACATGTGTGGATCCACACAGTCCTCTTTTATACATGGCCAACAAAAATGTCACACTTTCTCACAGAACTAGAGACACATAGTCATACATCAAACACCTTTTCCAGCCACATCTCCTCCTGCTAGAGAGAAATGAAAGACAGGTTTACCTAACTGCAGTCTAATGTTGATAAGAGGCAGCAGGGTGGATTGTTACTGGAATCCTGGGGGATTACTCTGTTAAATAATTTTTCATAGCTTTGGTATAAAATTCTTGGAGTTACCTTCCAGTAGAAACAAGGGCTTCCATTGAAATTGTGCTCATAAAGCATAATACATGGTGTGGAGATCAGGAGGCCTATATAGGAATTTGTAAGAACTTAGCAAAGCTTGAGGGACTAGAATTCCCCTGTAGGGACAGCCAGTTTATCATCCTGATGAAGTCTTCTCTGTGTGTTCCTGGAGGGAGGGTGCTGGCTTGCCCAAGCTATGTAAGACTGCGGAGGGGCAGCAATCCTTCTAAGGCAATTGTACATGGGAATTAAATAATTTAGAACATCCTTTTCTATATGTCTATATATCTGCATGTATATGTGTGTGTTCATGTTCCTTCAGCTGTGTGATGTGTAGGGGTCCATGGAGAACAGGGGTCAATGCTGCCTACCTCCTCAGTCTCTCTCTCTGACTCTCCAATGTGATTAGGCTGTGTGACTGAGCTAGGGATACCCATGTGAGTGGCTTTTTGAACATGGGTCCTGGGGAATCAAGTACAGTTTATCCCCAGCCCATTGTTTTATATAGTATCATACAATTTAATGGCATGGATTTGTCTTTCAATAAGAGTCATATTTCTTTAAGCCACTCACTATTTCAAAGGATACTTATTTCTTTTAAAAATATGTAGGTGGGTTTTTGGATTTGTCTTTTAATAAGAGGCATATTTCTTTAAGCTACTTACTATTTCTAAGTATACTTTTTTAAAAAAATAAGTAGGTGGGTTTTTCATATTTTGCCCTATTTTGGATTCTCACATTTGATTCTAGATTCTCATTTTTCAGTTTTTTTTATTTTCATTATTTACTTATTTTATATACCAACCAGTTTCCCCTCCCTCCTTTCATCCTGCTTCCTCCACCAACCCGCTTCTTCCCTCCCCCATCCACTCCTCCTCAGTTTCCATACAGATGGAGTAAGGCCTCACATGGGAATCAACAAAGCTTGGTATATCAAGTTGAGGCAGAACCAAGCTCCTCCCCCTGTATCAAGGCTGAACAAGGCATCCCACCATAGGGAACAGGTTCCAAAGAGCCAGCTCATGCATCAGACACAGGTCCTGGTCCCACTACTAGGTTGGTCCCATGACAGCTCCCGCTGTCTGTCCAGAGTCAGTGAGCTCTCTAAAGTTCAGGTCAGCTGTCTCTGTGGGTTTCCCCCTCATAATCGTGATAACCCTCCCTTGCTCATATAATCTCTCCACCCTCTCTTTTGCTGGGCTCTCAGAGCTCAGCCCAGTGTTTGGCTGTGGATCTTTGTATCTATTTCCATCAGGTACTGGAGTCATCCTTGTGAATTCCTAGGAGTTTCCCTGGCACCAGGTTTCTCCTTAATCCCATAATGGCTCCCTCTTATCAAGATGTGTCTTTCAGTGCTCTCCCCCTCCTTCCCTACCCCCAGCGCAACCATTCTGGTCCCTCATGTTCCCATTTCCTTTCCTCTAGACCCCTCCCCAAGTCCCTAGTTTACCCAGGACATCTCATCTATTTCCTCTTTCCAGGGAGATCAATGCATCCCTTTAGCTTGTCTGGGGCTGAGGATCGTAGCCTGGTTATTCATTTTTTAGTTTTCATTTCATTTCCCCATTATTTTTCCTCATATTGATAATTTGCATTTTCTTCTTTATTCTCCATTGATCTTGATATTGACCACCTTCTTCTTCTTCTTCTTCTTCTTCTTCTTCTTCTTCTTCTTCTTCTTCTTCTTCTTCTTCTTCTTCTTCTTCTTCTTCTTCTTCTTCTTCTCTTATTCTTATTCTCTTCTTCCTCCTCCTCCTCCTCCTCCTCCTCCTCCTCTTCCTCCTCCCCCTCTTGTTATCATTATTATTATTTTGTGAAATTGATTTGGAACTGTGTTAAATTTCTTACATTTTCTATTTTTGTGATGTCTGGTTTTCTGCTGTTTTTCACTTCCTTTCCTTTGCTTATTTTGCACTTACCTTCCTCTTTGGTTTCTTTCTGTTTTATTGGGAAAGATCACTGTGGGTTTTTTTTTTTTTTTGCCTTTCTTGTAATATGCTAGGGCTGTGCTGGCTGTTTTCTTGGGATGTGACCCTGACTTTACCCTCAAATCTCATTCTACAATGGACTTGAGATCAGGTCTCTATGCTTTTGCCATGACATCGCTAACTTCCTTCAGTTCCTGAGCAGGGACAGTCATGTGAGAACCTTTGTTCTGGACATAGTATATATTTATTTTATGTTACCATGTTCAGTCTTAATTATTTATGTAACAAACTATTATCCTTCATCTTAAAAATGTCTGTTTCATCATCTTTTGTGATAGTGCAGTGTGTGTGTGTGTGTGTGTGTGTGTGTGTGTGTGTGATGTATCTACATGTATGGCATATGTATACATGCATGGGTACATGTGGAGGCCAGAGAGGATTTTGGTTGGCCTGGCTTTTCTTCCCTTACCTTGTTCACCTGAGACAGCATTTCTCACTGAACTTGTAATAGGTTGGCAGCCAGTAAACCTCAGTGATCCTACTTTATCCATAGCACTGAGGTTTGAGAATGTGCAAGACCACACCTGGCTATAGCTACTGGGGACTTGACCATAGGTTTGCATGCACGAATAGTAAATGTTCTTAAACGCTGAGCCATCTCCATAACTCTTTGTAGATCCTAAGATGGAACAGTAATGCCAAATATCAGTCTAAGGCTCATACATAACTGTTATCATTTCTATTTCTGTGACCCATGCAACATTTGATTGGGCCTGAATTGCAGCTCAGAGATTTAGTCATTATTGTCATGACAGAAAGCATGGCAGTATGCAGAAAGACCTGGCACTAGAGAGGTGGCTAAGAGTTCTGTATTTGGAAAGGACAGGCAGCAGTAAAAGAAAGACACACTGGGCCTGGCTTGAGCATCTGAAACCTCAAAGCCTTCCTCTAACAAATCTAACCTACTCCAACAAAGCCACATCTCCTAATAGTGCCACTCCCTACAGGCCTATGGGAGAAATTTTCATTCAACCACTACATCTTTTATTCATATTTAGTCCTATATCACTAGAAAAGCTCCATGTCAATTGCTATGTGTCTATTTTCAATGTCCATGTATTTCTTTCAGTAGTAGAGATTGAACCTAGGGTCTTGTACACATTAGATAACCATATTATCACTGAAATATATCCCTGAAATGCCTTCTCCTTTTTTATATTTTAAATTTTGGGACAGTGTCATTGTGTTGCACAGGGTGCCCTTGAACTCATGATACTTTCAGTTCACCCTCCTGAATAGCAAGGATTAAAACCTGCACCACTGCAGTGACTTAAAAAAACTGCCCCCAAAGGAAGTGGCACTATCAGGAGATGTGACTTTGTTGGAGTAGGTATGGCCTTGTTGGAAGAAATGTGTCACTGTGGGCTGGGCTTTGAAGCCTCCTATGATCAAGCTATGCCCAGTGTCACAGTTCACTTCCTGTTTTCTGTGGATCAAGATGTATGACTCTCAGCTCCTTATCCAGCACCATGTATGCCTGCATGTTGCCATGTCCTAACATTATGAAAATAGATTAAACCTCTGAAACCATAAGCCATCTCACTAAATGTTTTCCTTCATAAGAGTTTCTGTGGGCATGGTGTCTCTTCACAGCAATAGAAAACCCTAACTAAGACAGAAGTTGGTACCAGGGACTAGGCTATTGCCATGATAAACTTGACTCTGCTTTTGTTTGAAGGATGTGGGCACTGGGACTATGGATTAGAAAAGCAGCTGAACACTTTAAGTGCTGCTTAATGGGCCATACTAGTGGCATGAAAACAGTGGTGCTAAGTATGTTTGATGAACTCCTCATGAGTTTCAGAGGAGAAGAATTTTAGTATGCTACCTAAAGATCATTCTTGTGATATTTTGGCAAAGAATGTAGGTGCCTTTTGCTGCTCAAAAAGTCTGCCTGAGGTTAAATTGAAGACTTTGGATTAATTCCATTGACAGAGGAAATCTAAAAACAGCCTAGTTTAGACTCTGTTGTGTGGGTATTAGTGTTAACTCTAATGAAGATTTACAATGAAAAGGAGCAAGCTGAGCCAGTAAAAATTCAAAATGTACAATTTGAGGAAAAAAGGAGCACCAGGAAGTGGAATGGGGTTAAATTCTGTGTTCAAGGAGATAAAGAGACTAAGAAATGGAATAAAGGGAGTAGTGACTTCTGGGCAAGATCCTACCAAACTAAGTTACCAATTTGAAAAAGGAATTAAAGAAAATCTTAGAGATGAGTGTGGTAGTGCATGCTTTTAATCCAAGCACTGGGAAGGCAGAGGCTGGAGGATCTCTGAGTTTGAGGCCAACCTGGTCTTCAGAGAAAGTGAAGAAAATCATGAAAAATCAAAAGAAAAAAAGAGGATATAATTGAACAAGGGGGCCATGTTCCAGCTCCAACACGCAGCAGAATTTGGCAGCTTTGACCAAGTGGTTCTGGCTTTAGCATCAAGAATAGAAGAGAGGGATTATGGAATCTTCTGTGACTAAGGAAAGCTGCTGAGGCCAGGCATGTGTCAGGGGTGTCCCTGAATGGAGGCGTAGAGAGGACATTGTGTGAAGCTGTGATGTTGAAGTCTGGATTGACTTGTAGACTGCAAGATGTTAGAGATGCCAGAGCCGTGGGAGTCCTGCCTCAGAGATCTGCTAACAGGGAGTGGAACCAGACCAAGAGAAAGAAGTGTGCAGTCAACAAAGCTGAAAGGAGTTGGAGATCTGAAGAATGCTGTGACATCAGACATGGAGATGCAGAGTTTGGAGTTTGCCTAGCTGGCTTTCAATCTTGCTTTGGTCTAGCATTTCCTCACTATGCTCCCTTCCCTAAATTTTTGAATATATATGTTGTGCCATTATATATTAAAAATATGTAATCTGCTTTTTGATTTTGATTTTATAATGGATTACACTTAAGAGATTGCATGAATCTCAAAAGAGACTTTGAACTTTGGACCTTTAACCATTGTCAAGACTATGATAGACTATGGGGACTTTTGAAGTTGGATTGAATGCCCTTTCGCACCGTGATATGGTTAAGCCTTTGGGGTGCAGAGAATAGAATGTGGTTTAAAAGAAAATGGCACCTAGAGGTACTGACATTATTAGGAGGTATGTAGCATTAATAATAAAAACCCGGAGACAGATATTGGGGTTCAAGCTGAAGATAGAAAAGCAAATCAGCCAAGACATTAGAGAACTCTTACCTCTAAGAAATCCTCAGATGGAAAGAGAACAAGTTCCTGTCTCATCCTGTTTTATATGCATCTCTAGTGCTGGGATTAAAGGCACATGACTCCCTAGTTTGGGGATTAAAGGTGTGTGCCACCACTTCCTGACCTCTAGTGGCTTAGTTTTACTTTCTGTTCTTCAGGTAAGCCTTACATATAAAACATAAATAAAATATCACTACATTTCTCATTTTTGTCTAAAATATAAAAGGCTATAATTAAAATAAGAAAACTATATATAAAAAGTACAAAACTGTATACAATATATACAAGCAATAAATACATCTGCAATGTCTAGTCCATTTGCTTTTCGACAAATTCAGAGAAAATACTCCATATCTGTTCTATCTTGGTGAGTCCAAAGTCTCGTACCTAATTTACTTTCTATCATAACTTGCATTATCATCCAAAACTCTCTTTTGATATGTTTTAGCCTTATATACTTTACATTTCATTAGTGAATTTCTTTTCTGAATATTATAAACAATGAAAGCTATAACTATCTAGTCTTCAATTACCTCAGGGACCTGAGAAGGAAATAATATTAACTGAGTAAGCAGGAAGTATAACTAAGTGACTTCCAAAAATGTGAGAAATGACAGAAACAGCTGGCTGCTTGGACAGTCACTCAAAGTTTCTCTGCAGTGTTGGGGCATCTGTCTTCAGCCTAAAGGCCTAGCCTATCTAATGGACTTTTCTATGAAGCAGGTTTTTGAAGGATTGACCTACCTTGTCTGGGCAAGGTGTGACAGTTATGGTCTTTTGTTTCCTTCTTGTCCCATTAGGACAACATACTATTAGCAGTTGAGGCAAGGGAATTTTCTTGTCCAGTGGTTTACTTTTGCCACAAAGAAAGCAAACTCCATGTGGAGTTTCTTTGATGCCAATCATCTTCTCTGAATTAGACTTGGTGTTGTCAGGAGCAGACATGTCTAATTGTCATAAAAAAGAAAAAAGAATCTATGTTATTAAAACATCTTAAATGCTATATCTGTATATCTCTGAAGTGTTTGAAAATGACATGTCTATTTAAAAAAATATCTGTTTGACCTTGAAAGCATACCTAATATGACTACAAGTTTGATTGTAATGGATGACTAAGTACTAACCTGCATTTTCTTATTTTCCTAAAAAATTGGTAATAATAAATTTCAAGGACTAGAAATTTGCATTACATTGTTAAATGAGCTGTATAGGTACAATACCCTGAACAAGATAAGAAATGTATGTACAGTCTATTTTTATGTTTTATTTTGTTTTTCTTTTTAAAATTTATTTTTTAAAGAAAAAACTATCTTTTTTTCATTTTACATACCAATCCCAGTTCCCCTCCTCCTGCTTTCTCCACCTTCTGTCCACCCCATCCACTCCTCAGAGAGGATAAGGCTTCCCATGGGAAGTCAACAAAGTCTGACACACTGCTTTGAGCAGGACCAGGTTTTCCCATTATATCTAGGCTAAGCATGGTGTCCCTCCAAAGAGAATAGATTCCAAAAGGTCAGCACAAGCAGTAGGGATAAATCATTGTCTCACTGCCACTGGCCCCATAGTCTGCTCCAGCCATACAACTGTCACCCATATTCAAAGGGCCTAATTTGGTCCTATGTTGGTTTCCCAACTGTCAGTTCAGAGTCAGTGAGCTCTCATTAGCTCAGGTAAGCTATTTCTGTGAGTGGGTATCCCCATTATGGTCTTGATCCCTTTGTTCATATTATCACTCCTCCCTCTCCTCAACTGAACTTTGGGTGTTCAGCCTAGCATTCTTCTGTTGATCTCTGCATCTGCTTCCATCAGTTGCTGGATAAAGAGTCTATCATGACATTTAAGATTGTCATAAATCTGATTACATGGCAAGACCAGTTCAAGTATGCTCTCCACAATTGGTTAGGGTCTTAGCAGGGGTCATCCTCGTGGATTGCTGAAAATTTCTTTCATGCCAGGTTTCTTGCTAGCCCCATAATGGCTTCCTAAATTAAAATACCTCTTTCCTTGCTTTCCATCTGTTCTTCCCTCACCTTGACCATCCCGTTCCCTCAAGTTTTCCTTTCCTCTCCCCTTCTTCATTGCTTCTCCCCTTTCACCCTCTCTTCTCCTCCACCCTCAAGCTCTTTTTTTTTGAGGAGGTCTTGTCTAATTCATCTTCCCAGGGGAATCCATGTATGTTTCTCTTAGGGTTCTCCTTGATACCTAGCTTTTCTGGGATCATGGATTACAAACTGGTTATCCTTTGCTTTACATTTAATATTCACTTACGAGTGAGCACATACTATGCTCCTCTTTCTGAATCTGGGTTAACTCACTCAGGATGATTTTTCCTAGTTCTATCCATTTGCATACAAATTTCAAGATGTCATTTTTTTTCTGCTGAGTAGTACTCCATTGTGTAAATGTACCACATTTTCTTTATCCATTTTTTGTTAAGGGACATCTTGGTTGTTTCCAGGTTCTGGCTATTATGAATAATGCAGCTATGAACATGGTTGAGCAAATGTCTTTATATTATGATTAAACATCTTTGGGTATAAGCCTGAGTGGTATTTCTGGGTCTTGAGGTAGGTTAATTCCCAATTTTCTGAGAAACTGCCATACTGATTTCAAAAGTTACTTAAAAAGTTTGCACTCCCACCAGCAATGCAGGAGTGTTCCCCTTACTCTTCATTCTCTCCAGCATAAACTGTCATTGGTATTTGCCATTCTGACTGGTGTAAGATGGTCTCAGAGTCATTTTGATTTAAAATTTTCCCTGGTGGTTAAGAATGTTGAGCAATCCCTCAAGCGTCTTTTAGTCATTTGAGATTCTTCTGTTGAGAAGTCTCTGTTTAGTTCTGTACCCTATTTTTAACAACTATTTAGAATTTTTATGTGTAGTTTCTTGAGTTCTTTATATATTTTGGAAAACAGTTCACTGTCTGATGTGGCGTTGGTGGAGACCTTTTCCCATTCAGTGGGCTGCCATTTTGTTTTATTGATTGTGTCTTTTGCTTTACAGAAGTTTCTCAGTTTTAGAAGGTCCTATTTATTAATTGTTGTTCTCAGTGTCTGTGCTTCTGGGGTTATGTTTAGGAAGTGATCTTCTGTGCCCATGTGTTCAAGGCTAGTTCTCACTTTCTCTTCTATGAGGTTCATTGTGGCTGAATTTATACTGAAGTCTTTGATCCATTGTTGGACATGGGGATAGAAATGTATCTATTTGTATTCTTCTACCTATTGACATTCAGTTATGCCAGCATCATTTGTTGAAGATGCTTTCTTTTCCAGTGTATAATTTTAGCTTCTTTGTAAAAAATCAGGTATTCATAGGTGTGTGAATTGGTATCTGGGTCTTTGACTCAACTCCATTGGTCCACCTGTCTGTTTTTATGCTAATACCAAGCTGTTTTCATTACTGTAGCTCTATAATGGAGCTTCCTCTATGATGGCAGGAAATGATTGAACTGAATTTGGCATAGGGACCTGCAACAAGCTCCTCACAGAGTTTCCTGATGAAAAAGGATTACATTGAATGTTCCTTGGAGAACTATATTCATTAGTCCAATGCCTATCTTTGCCACACCTTCTGCATAATCCAGAAGGGAGAGGAATTCTGAATGGATTATTCTTAGAAAAAAATGTTTCTAGGAATGTCTTGTCTACAGTTCCTATTAAGGTGACCTTGTTTACCACAATTATAACATTTGACATTTTAATTTGACCTCAAACTTCTCCTATCCATTCATCCTCAAGTTCATGAAATCCAATATCAATATTAATTGTATCTCAGATCCATTCCTCCAAAGGTGCTGACCTTACCTTTAATGGTCTAATTATTGGATAGAGAATTGGCATTTTCAAAAACCGGAGATTCAATTATTATTTGTCTAACTTCTGAATTTGGAATCATTCTATTTGCTGCTGAAGTCAATTTTTGTAAGAAATCTATAAAGGCTAACTTCTGGCCCTGTATAACTTCAGTAAATTATTCAATTTCTTTTTATTTCTTCAATTCTGTCCCAATTCAAAGTTGCTGCATGTCATAGATGCAGAGTGTGGCCATCAGCTGCAACTTGTCTTTCTATAGTAGCATACTCTCCTTCTTTAAGCATTTGATCTTTGGAGATTTCCCTACCTCTAGCTTTATTCTGTTGTTCAATAATCTTAGCCTCTTCTCTGAACCAGGTTCTACATTGTAATTGTGGACCAGGCTCTAAAATACCTTTAACAAAATCTATCCAGTCTTTAGGGATAATTCTATTACAAACTGACCACAAGTTTAACATTTGCTTTACAAAAGATGAAAACATAACATATGAGACCATTAATTCCTTGAATCTCCTTAAATCTAACATTGGCAAAAGTGTCCAGTTAGCTGTAATGGAGCCTTTGCCATTTGGCGGTTACTGGATATATCAAGGTTGGTTGTCTGAAAGTCTTAGGCTATTCTTCTCTATTCTTATAATGCAGTGGAATTGGCTTGCCATTAATTACTCTGTCTGTATTTGAATATTTCTGTAATCTGTTTTATTAGATTTTTCTAAGGCCTGTATCTTTTTTTAATTTATTTATTTATTAAAGATTTCTGTCTCTTCCCTGCCACCGCCTCCCATTTCCCTCCCCCTCCCCCAATTAAGTCCCCCCCCTCAGCCCGAAAAGCAATCAGGGTTCCCTGTCCTGTGGGAAGTCCAAGGAACCCCCACCTCCATCCAGGTCTAGTAAGTTGAGCATCCAAACTGCCTAGGCTCCCACAAAGCCAGTGCGTGCAGTAGGATCAGAAACCCATTGCCATTGTTCTTGAGTTCTCAGTAGTCCTCATTGTCCGCTATGTTCAGAGAGTCCGGTTTTATCCCAGGCTTTTCCAGACCCATAAGGTCTATATCTTAGCATTTAGATTAACCAACTTTTTTTAGTGATAAGACAAAAATGATAAAGCTGACAATGTTCACAATTGACATTATATAAATCCCATCTAAATTTGATATCTCCTTATTTAATCATTCCATTTTTAGATTTTATTTATTTATTTTATGTATATGAGTGTTCTGTCTGCTTGCACACCTTTATGGTAGAAGGAGCATCAGATTCTACTATAGATAGTTGTGAGTCACTTGCCATGTGGTTTTTGGGAATTGAACTCAGGACCTCAGGAAGAGCAGCCAATACTCTTAACTGCTGAGCCATCTTTCCAGTCCCCCATTCCATTGTCAAACTGTCTAGCATATATATTATCATACGGATACCCAAATACCCCCATTATAATGCTCTTTCCCTTTTTTAATGTGGAAAAATGTCTTTTAACTAATTCCTCCATTTAAGAATTCCCAATTATCAAATCTACCAATAATGTTGACGAAGATGTGAGGCTTATTGCTGCTGCATAGAACAGTAAAAGCCTGACTAGATATCAAGGCAGTGTAGCAGTACAAGAAGGGAGTTAAGGGAGAGCATGCAACTCATAGGAGAGAGAGAGGGAGGGAGGGAGGGAAGAAGGGAGGGAGGGAGGGAGGGAGGGAGAGAGAGAGAGAGAGAGAGAGAGAGAGAGAGAGAGAGAGAGAGAGAGAGAGAGAGAGAGAGAGAATGCTGTCTGAAAAAATGCACAGAGGATTGTTTGGAAAAAACACATGTGTTGTGGGCTGCCTGAAGGCTACAACAGAAAAATCTCAGACTTGCTCAGAGGCCAAGTCTATGCTGGTGGCTTTTTCATGAATTTGTACCCCAAACATTGGGAGTCAAATGTAGCATGAGTAATAAAATCCCAGAGACAGATATTGGGGTTCAACCTGAAGGTCAGAAAAGCAAAGTAGCCAAGCTACTAGAGCACTCTTTCCTCTACGAAAACCTCAGACTAAAAGAGATCAAGTTCCTGTCTCTTTCCATTTTATATTCCCTCTAGTTCTGGGATTATAGGCGTGTGACTCCCTAAAGGTGTGAGTCACCACCGCCTGGATCTGTTCCTGCATCGATCTTGTGTAGCCCAGCATGGCCTTGAACTCACAGAGATCCATCTACCTCTGTCTCCCAAATCTTGAGATTAAAGGTGTGTGACACCATTTCCTGGCCTTTAGTGGCATAGTTTTGCCTCTGGTCTTCAGGCAAGCTTTATTTATAAAACATAAATAAAATATCACCATAGAGGTGTGCCTTTGTTGGAGTGGGTGTGGCCTTGTTGGAGGAAGTGTGTCATTATAGAAGTGGGCTTTGATGTTTCATACATGCCCAGTGTTTCAGAGAACTTCCTGTTGCTTTTGGGTGAAAATGTGAGACTCCCAGTTTCTTCTCCAGCACCATGTCTGCCTGCATGACACCAAATCCCGCCAGAATGACAATGGACTGGACATCTGAAACTGTAAGCCACACCATTTAGATGTTTTCCTTTATAAGGTCAAGGTGTCTTTTCACAGCAACAGAGACCATAACTAAGACAACTACCAAATGTGTCCCATTCTGAATGCATTCCGAGATTCTGCCAGGCAGTATACCCAACTAGATAAATCACACACACTGGAGGTTTTAGTTGCCATAGCGATCTATGAGGTCAGCCACTATTTCAAGCTAACTTGAAACAATGGTGCTAAAGAGTTGAGGAATTTTGTCCACACTGACTATAATGAACCTAGGATTCAAAAATTCTAAACCTTATTAATTGTTGTGATATTGCTTATGTTTTTATGTCTGCCACACCAAAAAGACTTCCTTCATGTCCTAATCTTGTGAAATCATTGGTTTACCATGCTTTTCCTGATAGGCAGAAAGATAAGATTTTATATCTTGTTAAGAACTTCTACTTAACATGAAAATGAAAAATTTTTAAATGAAATTTATGCCCTGGGAATGTTGAAGCATGCATGGGCAGTCCGTATATGGCAATTCTGTTAAACTTGTCCATATTGGGCTTCATGGTCTAAATTGATGAGGACAACTGACCAGGTCTTTTCATCACTAATGAACATAGATCCAAGTAATTTAATTTGGGCTTGACCCCCAAAACCTTTGTATTGAAAGACATCCAAGGGACTTGTTTCCCTCTGCATTCAAATGGGGTACCATGGCAGAACAGTGATCAGTGGCCTAATTTCCTGGTTAGTGTGGACACTGGTTCTCAGTATTGAATACAGACAGCAGTTACGACAAAGGAGGTGGAGCCTTAGAACACGTTTCTGGGAACATATGCACAGAGCAATAAGACCTGTAAGAAAAGTTTAGCCTCTTTTCTTGTGTGTATGCAAGTGTGTTCATGTGTGCATATGCATACATGTGGAAGTCAGAGGATAGTCTTGGATGTTGTTCTTGCCCTTTTTATGAGCCAGTATCTCTTGGTCTGGAGCTTGCTTGCTGGGTTGGATGGCCAGCGGGCTTTCCTGATCATGCTGCCTCAGCCTCCCCAGTGCTGGAATTACAAGTATTTGTGACCACTTGAGCTTTTTGGGGTGGGTTCTGGGGATCAAACTTAGGTCCTCATGGTTACAGGGTGAGCAAGTTTCAGACTGGGTCATTTCTCCAGCACTGCTTTCTTTTCTTTATAAATGAGGAAGCCAAGGCTTCCAGAAAACACCTGCCTGTGGGGCTTTGGTGCCGAGGCTAACACTAACTCAGGAGGCTTTCTCAGGAGCACAGATGTCGTTGCGTATTTGTTAATTCTTTTTAAATTTTAAAAATTTATTTTTATTATTTTAAAGTGTGTGTGTGTGTGCGTGTGTGTGTGCGCGCGCATGTGTACGTGTTTGTGTGTGTGTTTCACCACATGGGTGTGTGAACATGAGTATAGGTGCCCTTAGAGATTAACTGTGTTGGATGCTCTGAACCTAGAATTACAGGCAGTTGTGAGCAGCCTGACGTGGGCACTTATTGAGCTGTTGTTCTCTGGCAGATCAACAGGTGCTTTAAACCACCACTTCTCTAGTCCCTACCCCACCTATTTGCATTTTATTTATTTAGTTTTGCTTTCTTGAGTAACATTGTGACATAGTCACATATGTCTAATTCTTTGCCTGGAATTCTACTTACTTAAATTTAATTTTTCATTTTTAGTTAAATTTCTATTAGACAATTTGTTTTCCATAAGAACTTTATAGGATGAAAAGAGAAAACACTTTACCCCTAATTTGTGATGGAGACATAAAGGTGCTAAAATGAAATATTAGTTGTGTTCTAAGGGAACCACCGCACCTGCACTCAGTCTCAGGACATCTGGACACATGTTCACAGACACGTTAGTGCAAGGCATGGTTTGTTCAGTGGAGGCAGGTCAAGGGTACATTATCCTGACAAGACTCTAAAATTTGACATTACTGAAACAGGCAGGTTCAGCACTAACCTACCTTGCTCTAGGCTTGTTTTAAACACACACACACACAGACACACACACACACACACCGGGCAAAGTTACCAGCATTCCCACAGCTGTTTATATTTCTGAGTAACTTTTTCTAACCTTTTCCCCATCTGTTTTTGCCGTGGGAAAAATCATTTTCTCCTTGTGATGGGTCTTCCGTATACCCTCTCCTACGTCCTTGATACAGTACTTCAAGATATCATACTAAATTACAGTGATTCATTATTCCTATTAAAACAAACAATATCCTCAAATTACCCGGCAAACGAAACAATTGTGAACAGTAAATCCAAACGGTAAAACATGGGGCACATATTGGGTAAATGTTATTTTCCTGAAACAAGAAAAGCTTTTGGCAAAGTGCTTAACTTGAATACAACAAAAGGCAATTTAATTTAGTAATACAGCCGGGTGAAAAATGGAGACCTCGGGTTTAATAAGAAGGCGAAAAAGACATGCATATATCATCCGAAAGGATAATTATGAGGAACTATTTTGTATGATCCTGCTAAATCAAAGTTTCTAATGCTTTCTTACTCCTGTCAAAATAGGGAGATTTAAGGTCTTAAAAATGGGAATTCTGCAGACTTCACTGCCAAGAAAAAATGATTTGTCTCTTGATAAATTACTATTGGGCTTTATACTTGGGGAAAAAATACACTTACATTGAAATAAATGCCAAGGAATGGCTAGAGAATTTATATTATTCGCTCATATCTGTCACTGGATGGGTGAGAAGACAGCAGTCCCATTTAAACATCTAGCTGGCTGAGGGAATGCCACAGAGGCAAGATGAAAACCCCTGGTGAATGGGGGCAGGCATGAAACCCCCCAAGGCTGAATAAACCCAGCAATATTGTTGCTCTTCCTTGGATTGTGATAAACTTCTCTCTCTTCTGAGTTATATGGTTGAGGAAGGACCTTGCAAAATGGACACTTATCTTTTTCTGACTCTTAATATTCTTATGGATTCATGTCAATACTATGATAATTTCCTTTCTAATATGGAAGGGTAACAGAGGGAAAACAATGCCGATTGCAATGTTTACAGACTCATTGTTTGGACCCTTGGTCTTTACAAAGTGACATTGTTTGGGCCGTTCGTCTAACCTTTGTGTTGTAGGGCTCAGCCGGTGAATGTTTGCCATGGGGGACATGGCTTTGAAGATGGTTTCAACTCTGGTCCCACCTTCAAGCACTCTGTCTTCCCAAGCACTCAGATCTGAGGAAGCACAGCCCCATGCTTCTGCCTTAGGGTTGAAGCTATGCCTGTACCATCATTGTCTTCCCTGAAAGCAGAAACCAAAATCACATTCTTCTCCCTTAAGCTGTTTCTGTGAGGTCAGAGTCAGGAGACTGGAAACTCATGAAACCGGGGCAGTTTGGTGGTTTTTATGTTTCCACAGAGTGTTTGTGTGGTAGGAAAGCGGTAAGAGTATGGAGTGAACACATGGTAGGGAGGCAAGGCAGGAATGTAGACTACAGTTTAGCTTCTTTGAGATACAGTCTCAAGTGGCCCAGACTGGCTTTGAACTTGCTTTATAGCCAAGGACGACCTAGAAGTTGTAATCCCCCTTCACCCCCAGAGTGCTATGATATTAGTCATGCACCACCACCCCTGGTTTTTGCAGGGCTGAGCCTGCAGAGCCCATCAGGGCACTGTGTGTGCTGGGCAAGTGCTCTGTCAGCTGAATTCAAATCTTTAGCATGTGTATAACCTTCAGCAAAACAGAGTTATGTAGAGAAGGAAGCTTTTCCTTGTTTGTTTCTGTAAAATCTCTCATTCTGGCATACTCTGTGCAGAGTAGCATTCACAGGGTAAGGAAGAGAAGCCAAACACAAGCCCTTTCACACACTCCCCCACTTCTCGCTCACTCCGCAGAGCCCAGGGCTTCAGGGAACACATTCTGATAACTGTATGTAGGATTTGTTGTCTTATTGTGCATAATTAAATAATACCTGCTTTAAAATGAAACACTTGTCTGTCAAAGTATTTGATGAGTATTTGTTATATTTTTTTTGCTTTTGATTCTATCAGTGTATTTTATTATACAAATAATGGGATTCCCTATGGCATTTTCAGACATGAATATAATGTACTCAGATGATATTCACACAGGTGTCCTAGTGTCCATTCCTGCCCCCTTCTCTCCTCCTGGTCCTTCCCAAAGAGTTCCTCTTCTACTTTTAGTCCTTTTCTTTAGTTCTAGATTTTACATGTTAATAAAGACAATGATAATTTTCTTGAATCTGGTTGGTTTTACTTAATATGATAATTACCAGTTCCATCTAACAAAACAATTTCATCCTTCTTCATGGTTGAGTAGAGCTCGGTTATGTACATGGTCCTCAGTTTCTTTATTCATTCATTGCCCATGACATTTTGGCTGGTTCCACTTCTCCGTTATTGTGTATAGTGTCATAGTAAGCATGGATGTGCAAGTGTCTCTGTTGTATGTTGGAGTGGTACAACTGGGTCTTATGGTGCTCCGTCCCCATACCGATGACCTTAGTGGCTCTGCCTGCAGCTGCCCTAGTGTGCAAATCCCACCAGCACTGGTAAGCGGTCACCTTTTCCAACACTTCCACTTTATTGTTTTCTTTTTTATTATTGAAAAAAAAATCCGCCTCCTCCCAGCCTCCCATTTCCCTCCCCCTCCTCCCACTCCTCTCCCCCTTCCCCACTCCTCTCCCCCCTCCCTCCAGTCTGAAGAGCACTCAGGCTTCCCTGCCCTGTGGAAAGTCCAAGGTCCTCCCCCCTCCATCCAGGTCTAGGAAGGTGAGCATCCAAACTGGCTAGGCTACCCCAAAGCCAGAACATGAAGTAGGATCAAAACCCAGTGCCATTGTCCTGTTTTCTTGATGATAGCCATTCTTACTGCATGAGATGGCATCTCATGTATAACCCAGACACTGTCTAAAGAGCCTTCTAGTCTGAATACTCCAAGTTCTGTAGAAACAAAGATACTGTCTCAACAAAGCGGAGGGCTGGAGTGGCACTCAGGGTTGTTCTCTGTCTTCCACATGTGCACGGTGGCATGCATGCACTCTCATTCACACATGTGAACAGACACACATACACACATATCACACATATGCATACACACAGACACACATGAATATCGTGGTTATAAAGTAATGTAACTGATGGAAGACTAGAAATAGATTCATAATCAATGGCTCTTCATGGGCAGTCTTTTAGCCTGTAGGGACAGATGAAGACAGGTGATTGTTGCATCAGAGATGTCACTAGTCTCGAGTGAGTAGAGAGCTAAGATGGAGTTAAACATTCTGGAATGAGTAATAATTAGCATATGAAAAATTTTGTTACCCACAATGCCAACAGCACTAAGGATAAGAACTTCTGGTCTTATTTAAAGGTTCAATTTCGTGTCTTTTACTTCTCATATTAGATGAATGTTTAGTACTCTAAGTAACAAAATTATCCTTTTCCCATTAAAACAGTGGGCATACTTACCAGATAATCTAATTGGGCATCTAGGGGAGTGAGCATTTGGACTACATTGCTGGGTGATGCTGACCCATGGCATGGATGGTCTTGAGTCTCCTGCTCTACTCACCTGGGTCCATCCTAAGCCCCATTCTTGGCCGTATGCAGACTGTGGCAGTCTGCTTTTGTTCACACCCACAGACAATAAAGCTAGGCACTCATTCCCAGAATCCTAGAAAAAAGCCTTTGTGTGAATAAAGACGCACACCTTAAGAGGTTTTGCTTAATGGAAAAACATGCAAAATACCAAAGGCAGCACTATTTACATAGCAGATTCTCATGAAGTGAGAATTCTTTCATGGGCACTGACCTGTGGCTGGTAATTGGAATAAAACCATAGTAAAATCACCTACTGGTCCCACCAAAATCTGCTCCCCTGAAACAGCTAAGTGGTTTCATGCATACAAATCTATACTGTTTCTCAGCCTAGAATTCTGAACTATAAATCCTCTCCCAACACATTGCACATGCGCATATACACACTCTTCCCTCCTGCAAATTAAAAGTCATATATATCGTGCCAAAGCATTTCTGACACACAGATCCTGCATGCTGAGCCTTAGGCAACCTCTGTGTCTACCGTGGTGATGTATAACTGGCCAGGGAGGCTAGCAAAGCCCGGTATTCAATGTCTAATCATCAGACCTTCAGATATTCCATGCAAAGCTCATTTTCCATCGTCTAAAAGACCTCCTTGGTGGGAGGCACTTTATCTCGGGGAAAATGGCTGAGCTCAGTACCTTACAATAGAGGCAGAAAATAATCATAGAATCCTTACCACACTGACAGCTGCTCTCGACTTCTTCTGTAGCTGGTTCTGTTTGCTCTCTGGGGATATCACCAAGTGCTTGGGGACAGTCACCTGGCATCTTTCAAAATATTTTTGTGATTTGGGATGAGGGACCTTGGATGTTGAAACTTAATAGTTCTCAATCATTAATACATGTAAGGCAGACCCAGACCCCTTGACCTGTCTTTCATAAGATTGTGACCCTTCCCTCCCCAATTACCTCTGAATACCATTTCGCTATGAGTGTTCTCTATCAGCCCATTCAGAGTGTTCTCTTAATTTTAATTCAAGTATGTTTTATATGTTCCTGATTTCAGAAACTGGAATATAGCAAGGTATTTAAAAACAGCAGTCACGGGTTCTAATTGTGATTCAGCCACCTCTGCTCCATATAGGGACATATGACCATAGGAAAAATATTTATTTAGAGAGACTGATTTTTTAAATTATTTTATAGGCCAGATCTACCTGTCCATGTGGACTTCCCATGTGATGTGCATATCTGTACTTTAAGGAAGATGCACATGGTATTTTCTTTTCAGTTTCTCAAAGTCTGTAGCATATCTGATTCCATGGTTTCCTCATTCTTTGTAGTTTTTTCATCATCTGACAGAATTACAGCTGTTGCCTTATTGATTTACCTGGGCAGACATATATCTTAGGAGGTCAGGCCATGTCTGTCTTTCTCAGCTCTCTATTCTGTGTAACTGGAAACCTTAGGTCACAAAGCAGCAGTTTTGTAAAAGTAAAATAACGGGTGAACAAGTGGACAAACAAGACAAACTAAGAATTTCATAACATCAGGTGTTACATTGAATTCTTGTTGTTTGCTTATTTTAAAACAGGCTCTCATTCAGTTCAGGCTGGCCTTGAACTTCTGATGATCTTCCTGCTTCAGTCTACCAAGTGCTGAGATTGTAGGTGTCTGCCATCACACCTGGATGCTGAATTATTTACCGTGTAGCCCCCTAAGTATGAGCATCACCATGTAGGTATTGTAGTGATGAAATTGTCACTTAGGGAGGTGAAGTAGCATGAAGAAGTCACATATCTATGCAGAAGCAAAATTTGAACTTTGTGATAGGATTCTAAGGCCGAACTCTCGACCATTATTTGAGACCTCCTCTCCGAGGATGACAGGCAGTGAGAGGCAACCACATACAGGTGCAGGGTTTGCATAAGGGGTGTGTTGCATAACCCTCCAGTAAGTCAGTGTGAGCTGCTCAAACAGCTTTCTGAAAATACAAATCTCTTTCACTCTTCCATAGCTTTTCTAGACACGGTGCTCTTTGATCTTCACATGAAACTTGCTCTCTGATGAAAACCCTGGACACAGCAGGGATAAGCAATTTGCTCAGGGTCGCTCATCCAGCCACTGATGTGGAAACTCAGAGACTGTGATGTTTAGAACAATCAGTGGAGCAATCACATCAGGTCAACGCAGTCACCCTCCACCTCTTCCTCTTTTGGACTGGTCCTTGGAGACAGATATGGATACACTGGGAGCCATGGATAAGGCTTTGAGGGTAGGCATGCCCCGTGAACCTGAACTTGCGGCTTCTGTTTGCTGAGCTCCTCTTTCTGCATCTGAACAATGTGACATGGTGGTGAGATCTCAAGCTTTCTATAAACCCCAGTGGGATATAGAGGTTTATCTGTTCCACAAATGTACCATCAAATATCCTACTAAGTCTTTTGTATCTTTCCTTCATAGTTTGTGTGCCTCCAACAGGCTGTGGCGTTAAACACTTAGGGCATGAATGAGTGATGTTGAATGACTGAGACAGTGCGCAGCACCTGGTCCCTACGTTTTGCTTGGTGGACACCTATCACCTTGCTGTATGCTGAGCACTTTAACTGAAATAAGTGCAAGGGGAATTGGGAGCTCTGGGAAGGTGCAAGTGCCTCTGACTTGAGGCTGGATGGGAATTTAGTGACGTCTATCCACCAGTACCATAGGAATTAGTGGAAACAACAAGGAAAATATGCGGACTGTGCAGAAGTCAGAAGGTTTGCTCTATGGCCCCAGAGAAGTAAGGGTAATTCAGTGTAACTAAGTCAAGTCTGGAGTTTAAACTTCAGGAACACAGAAAGCAGATGTCAGAGGTGAAATAATGACTGGGAAGACAATAAACAAAATGATGTTAAAAGGCTGGAGTTTTCTGACTTCTCTGTGTGAAGTTCCTTGGGAGACGATGTCTGGAAACAGGAAGGCCTATTTGGATGCTGTGGAGTGGTCCAGAGAAGGTCATTGTGGTTACAATCAGTGATAGGAGCAATGGACTAGGAAATCAAATGAGTAAAAGAAACAGGATAGGATTTTGGCTTGTGGGGCTCACTTGATGTGTTCAGAGAGGCAGTATAAGAGTTAATTTTGATTGTCAACTTCACTGACTTGAGTGTGCTTAGGGTACTAGTAAATCACATCTCTCCCTCTCTCTATGCGTATGATGCTTCCACAGACAGGTCCTGAATACTTTGACCTACCCATTGGGCTAGGAAGAGGTGTAAAACTAGAGCAGTGGTTCTCAATTTGAGGGCTGTGGTTCCTTCAGGGATTGAAGGACTCCTTCACAGGGGTCACCTAAGACCACTGGAAAACACAGATAATTGCATTGTAATGTATAAATGTAGAAAAATTAAAGTTATGAAGTAGTAATGAAAATAATTTTATGGTTGGGGTCACTACAACATGAGGAACTGTATGAAAGGGTCGTGGCATTAGAAAGGTTGAGAACCACTGAACAAGAGTAACAAGAACAGAGAAACAATTCTACACAAGTACAGCTTGGTGAGTCAGTGAGTTTACTGGAGCTGCTTACAGATGTAGGAGTGACTAGGGCATACTCACTGGGTTTTGGTCATATCCACCGCCCTTACCCGCTTTTGTTCCCTCTCACATTTCTAGCTCTTTTTTCCCAACCAGTCTCTCTATTACCACCTCTCTCCCTCTCTCTCTGGCCCACTGACTTAGAGTTGTTTTTGTGAGCATGGATATGGGATGATTTATCGAAACAGAGGCAATTTAAGAGAGATGACATCCTACATCACTGAAGGAAAAGGACCCTCCTTTTGGCCGTTAATTGCAAGTAACTCTTCAGAGCCCCTTTTCTACTCGTGATGGAGTTGATGGGCTTGGCTTTGTTCAGGTAATCATAGCTTCTCTCAGGTCCTGAGTGTGATGAGCAAGTATTGTCCAGGAGACAGCCACCCCACAGGACTGCCCCATCCTTCCCCTCTTGCAGTCTTTCCACCTCTCTCCTGTGATGTTCCTGGAGCCATAAAGAGGGCTACAGACATCCAGCTGAGCATACAATAGGGACTTATTCTCAGATCACTCTCGATAACTCTTGACACAAGAGACAAGTGCCAGCCCCCTCATGTGTTCCTGCCAGCATGATGATCTGCCCAAGTGCAGGGGGCAAGCAACCATGAGCCAAACCTTCTAAAACCGTAAGTCAAAACAAATCCTCTATTTTTTAAGTTGTTTTTCTTGGGTATTTGCTAAAGTAAAACAAACTAATTAATGCAGGCAGAGAGGAGATATTTGAGCTAGGAGCACAGCCATGATTCTGAGCTCCTGGTCACTCATCTGGGCTACAACTGTAGGGGAGAAGAGCACATTGAAGAAGCATATCATGAGGCCCAATTTCCCGCCCCCTCCCCTGTTTATATGTCCAGATTTTGGTCAGCATGCACTTGCAACCAAAAGGCCTTCCTTACCTGTGCTCTTAGCTCTTAGCTCAGGCTGCAGTGTGTCACTTGCCCTCACAGCATTCAAGACACAGCTCAGAATATTAGTGCTGCACTGATTAGCCTGGTAATCTTGCTTTTTCCTTTTCTTTCCCCAGACAAAGGATTACAGATCCTTTTTATTGTTTATGAGAAAGTCTGTCTGTATCCCCCTGTTTTGTAGAGGAGGAAACCAAGGCCCACATTGCTTACAGACTTTGTTCAAGGTACACGGTACTGAAGTTAAAATACATAGCAGGAGGACGGGAGCATGGCTCCATGGGTGAAGTGTTTACTGAAGGCATGAGGACCAGACTTTGGATCTTCAGCATCCATGCAAAAAGCTGGATGTGATTTCAACCATGCTGTAACTAGGGTTTTACTCACTGACCCAATGGTCTAATTGAAAGGGTGCGGCCCAGGCTTAGTGACCATCCCTGTTTCTGAGTCTAAAATGCAAAGGAAGTTAAGTGGAGAAGTGACTGAAGAAGATATCCCAATACAAACCTCTGCCCTCCACATGCACCCAAGTAGCCAAGTACAGGTGTGTGCTGTGCACAGATTTACAACCACTCTCACCTACAAACACACATGACACACAGAAAGGGAAGAGAGCAATTAGAACCTATCTGTGTGACCCACAGTGCAGCACCTGATGGCATGCCCTCTTATTTACCATACATGATATAACTACAATGTGTCAGGAACATAATGAATACTTTAAAAAATTCCTAATTATCACAGCTGGCTAGTAGGATCAGGCAGGCATAGATCTTGGTTGATTAAAGATCTACATTGATCTTGAATGTCTATTGAGTAAAGAATGAGCAAATGAATTTCAGGGCAGAAATGTGTTTGAGATGCACTGAGAACACAGAAAAGACAGCCTGGCACTGGCCATCCATGAGGGATCCAGGAGTGCCATGTCCCATCCCTCATAAAATAAATAAAGGTTCAGGTTATAGCATGACAGCCAAATTACAGGGGAGGCGGTGTGTGCAAAAGAGAGTAAAGAAAGGGAAGCTTCCTATTCACGAGCCTCTTTTGAGATGACTGTCTAAGGGTTTCTATTGCTGTGAAGAGACATCAAGACCATGGCAACTATTTGTTTTTTATTTTTTATTTTTTTTGATTTTCGAGACAGGGTTTCTCCTTAGCTTTTTGGTTCCTGTCCTGGAACTAGCTCTTGTAGACCAGGCTGGCCTTGAACTCACAGAGATCCGCCTGCCTCTGCCTCCCGAGTGCTGGGATTAAAGGCGTGCGGACCATGGCAGCTATTATAAAAACAACTTTTAAGTGGGGTAACTTGCTTACAGTTTCAGATGTCCACTTGGTTATCATCATGGTGGGAAGCATTGCGGCGTGCGGGCAGACACGGTGCTGGAGCTGAGAATGCTATATCTTTAAGGCAACAGGAAGTTGACTGACAGTCACACTGTAGGAAACTTGAGCCAAAGTCCACCCCCACAGTGACACACTTCCTCCAACAAGGCCTAATAGTGACACTCCCTTTGGGGGCCATTTTATTTCAAACCATCACACCAACCCAGTCTCTTGAGAACAAGAAGTGATTTTCTGAGAAAAGTATTAGCTGCTTGTGTGTGTGCATGTGTACACATGTATGTGTGCATGTATGTGCATGTGTGTGTGTGTATGTGTGTGTGTGTACCATGGTGAGAGGCAGAGGTCAGTCTCAGAAGTTGTTCCTCAGGAGATATGCCCATTGCTTTTTGAGATAGGTTCTCTCACTGGCATGGAGTTCACTGAGTAGACCTGGCTGACTTACTACTGAGTTCCAAGTCTCCCAGTGCTAGGATTATAAATGATTTTACATGGGTTTAGGGAATCAAACACATTGTTGTACTTTCAAAGCAATCACTTTACTTACTCAGACATCTCCCTAGCCCTCTTCACCTCCCTTAAGGGCCCACAGTGCCTCTCAAAAGCAACACTCCCAACACTACACCACTGAGGACTGTCCTAGCTTAGTTTCTCTCACTGTGGGGAAAAAATACCATGACAGAAAGCAATTTAGTGGAGAAAGGATTCATTTTAGCTCACGATTCCATGTTACAGTTCATTATTTCAGGGAAGCCACAGAGGCAAGAGTTTGAGACAGCTGGCCACATCACAGTCATAGTCCATAGCAGGGGGAGATGCACGCGTGCGTGCGTGACTGCTTCCCTGTGCTCAGTTCTATTCCTCCACTCATACAGTTCAGGACCTCCCCTCTCTAGGGAACGGTTCCAGGCACAATGGGCTTGATCTTCCCACATCCGTCAACTTAAGACAGTCCTACAGAGACGTGTCCATGTGCCAAGCCAATGTAGACAATCCTCCATTGAGATGCATTCTACAGGTGATTCCAGCTTGTGCCAAGTTGACAATTAAAGCTATCTCTCCCAGGGACTGAGAATCAACATGAGTGTTAATGAGAATAAAGCACAGCACCCACTGTGGGGTATCTTTAGGGATCTACACTTCCTAAAGGAGGGCATTAATGTTGCTTCCAGGAGAGCAAATAGACACCACAGCATATTTTTAGAAGCACATATTCTGCAAAGCGAGCTGTGCTGTGTATAGGGAGGGCAGGCAAGTGGAAAGCAGGAAGCAGTTAGCTCTTCCCATTTGCATCAGCCCTTCGGAACAATACCCAATTCTCTCTTCAGGAGCATCTTTCATTGTTATCCTAAACCACATACACAACAGCGTCAAAGCACAGAGAAACTTCTCTGTGGTTGACACATTTCACAGGGAGAAATGGATTTTAAAACTGTTTTCCACTAACAAATTGACAGTCTTTGCCTTCCTCACCCAGGACGCACTCCCTGGTGTGAAGTATGGTAGGGCAGATGAAGGCTGATACAATCTAATCCACTGCTTACAAAGTTTGAGAGAGAGTGTTTTCTAATCACCCACCAGAGGGTTCCCCCTCCTGACCCAATTTCCCCGTAAATCACATACCAGAGGTCAGAAGAAGGGATGATAAGCTGTCCACCAGAAGGTGGGTTGAAAAGTCCTGATTCTATTCCATCAGAGCTCCATCAGAGTTTATACATTGTCGTGTCTGTCTCTACAAAAAGGCATAAAGTCTACTGTCTTTTAGAAAAAAAAAGTGCCCATTTTCAACTTAGATTTATCATCCTTAATATTGTTGGAGAGTGGGAGCGAGACAGTGCAAGGGAGGTGCATGGCGGGGGCAGAGGCGAGCGGTGAGTAAGGAGGACTGACAGGTGTGAGATAAGGACTGCCCTTCTTCTGCAAAGCAGAGGCCAGGGAAGAGGAGAGGGGTCACCATAGAGGAGCAGAATCCAGGGACAGGCTTCTAGACCTGCTTGTCTGGGTTTAAATTCAGACTTCACTGCCGCATGGTTTTATGTGAGTTGCTTCATCTCTCTGAACTTCATCACCTTGGAAACGGAGATAGCGAGAGGACAGACTTTCAGGGAGTGTTTGGAGGTTGCCCGGGGTCTATTGCCACCAACGCTTCAGCACAATGCTCCACACTTCAGCGCGGTGCTCCACACTTCAGCACGGTGCTCCACACTTCAGCAGCATTTATTTAGCCTTGGAAACAACAAACAACAATGAGTGTATGGGCCGCATTACACAGATCATTGTTACAAAACATAAGGATTAGGGAGTCTTTAACAGACAGATTAGAAGATTGGGAAGTGCTTACATTTTACCAAGTACCAAGGACACTGTAAATAGAAAGCTAACATCAAGTCCCGTTCCTTGTTTCCTTTCCTCCCTCCATCTTGTTCCTTCCTCCCTCCCTCAACCCCTCTCTGTTTCTCTGTTCCTCCCCATCTCAATCATTATTTTATATCTATTTTCTCTGTTTTATTTTTATCTCCTTGAAGATAAGCCATTTCCATTTCTGTTTCATTACCACAACCTACACATCTCCCAAAGCTGCACCCGTTGCTTACTGATTAGGGCAAGTTATCCTCTTTTACATCGCAAGGAACAGTGATCTCATTGAGTTGAGTGGTAGTCTACCTCGGAGCTGATCTCAGATTCCAGAAAAATAGTGAGGACTGGGGTTTGTGGATAATGATAAAGTAATACCCAGGTCTCCAGTGCTGACTCAGGGTCTTGACCCTTTAGAAGCCATAGTGCAGCTCAAACAATGGCAGGTGGAGCTCACGTGCTCCTAATGCAGCCTGTCAGGATTCCTGCCCCAATTCTCCTCATGCATAAGGCATACAGAAATTTCTACCTGCTTAAATGGGAAAGGAATGATAGCTACTCAGTATATATAAAAAAGCAATTCATTATTACTTGTATTTTCTTCATTTGTGTTGGACCTAACACCCAAGAGAGGTAGGTTTGTAGACTAAGCTCCGATGCATTTTGAGCTCTTCTTGCAAAGCAATGCTACACCAGCCTCAGAAACCATCCTGCCTGTCCTCCTGGGTAGGGTTTGGATTTATGCCTGTGCTAAATCTGAGTTTCTATTGATGTGCACCCAGAGAGCTTTCCCCTCTGGGGACAAGTGTGGAGTTAGGGTACATCCTCAATCTGTCCTAACCACATGCATCCAGCTCCCTAGCCCCTGTCTCCCCTGCTGTGGTGCACATGCCAGTGGTGGGTGGCCATGGAAAATCAGGAGAGACAGAGCCCATTAGACAGAACTGCAGGAGGATAAGGTTTGCCAATTATGTTTTGTTTCTTTCTGCTTTCCCATGATTCTTTTATTTTTTTTTTAGAATATACACATTCTTTCTGGTGCTCCCCTTGATTCTGTGCCTATAAAATAAGCTTAATGGCTGAATTTTCCTTAAGATAATCAGAGGCGGTATAATTTATGCATATGAATGGTATTGTAGCCAGATGTAATTTTGCTCGAAGTTGTGGCATTACAGTTAGAAATGGCTCTGCTAGCTGTGTTTTGTAGAATTTGCAATTTATTTAACAGTTGACTGAGCACTGACCCCAGATAAAATAACCATAATCAAAGAGTAGTTTAAAAAAGATGGAAAAACAAAGGTAGGGCATGGGCTTGGGGAGGAATGAGTGGGTCTCACAGTGGCTGGAGAAAAAAGCAGGAGGGTCCTTTGGTGTAAATGATAGAAGGGTCTCTAATGAAGGGGGTGTGCAGCCATACTTCACTTGGAAATCTCTTCCCACGCCAGGTCTTTCTGCTTTTTCTATCCCCATTTGATTGCAAACAGATCATTTTTGCATTGCTCATGGAAGCTGTGGGCCCCGCCTCTTGGCAGTTTCCTGCCCCACCTCCTTCCTGTTTCTTGCCCTGTTCCTTGCCAGTTTCTGGTGGATCAGGCTGGCACAGAAGTTTTGTAGGACTGTGGGAGTTGGGTGGGTGGGAGTCAAGCCATGTCTGTAGTCTCAAATAAGAAGCAGGCTTCGTCTTTCCCAACCTTAGTGCTTGTATAGCTAGCTTTATTCCATAGGACCCAGAAATGGAAGCCCTTCCATACACGATAATACTATGTTTGTCGAGCCCTACTGCCTCCACTCATACCCTCGAGCCTTTTAAAGCAATTGAAGGAATATTTGGTTAAATTCCAGAACATCTAGCCAATTCCAGTCCACTAGTGGAAGCTGTCAGTATCCATGCATCCAGGCAGCATCCCCTTCCACGCTACCAGGGTCCAGTCCATAGGGATGGCTTCCATGCCGTATTATATTTCATCTTTCCTGATGATGGGGGCGAGGGAGAGTGGGGCAAAGCACTCGTGGAGGGAGCAGCAGCCTCATGTTTTAACTTTATTATTGAGATTTTAAAAAGTAAATTACCACTTTTCCATGCATGGGTGTTTTGCCCGCATGTATTTCCGTGCATGGTGTGCATGTACTTTCAGAAGCCAGAAGAGGGCGTTGGCCTCCTGGAACTGGAGATATATGTATGATGAGCTGCCATGTGTGTCCTGGCAACCGAGCCTAGGCCCCCTGGAAGAACAGCCAGTGTCTTCACTGCTGAGCCATCTCTCCAACTCCACTTAACCATTAAGATTTGAGCTCTTGCACAGTGATCAATAAAGAGTTGCTAAGGCTAATATCTATACCCAACTGTGGAAGCTCCTCATGTCTCCTGCCCTGTAGTGGTCTGGGATTGGTATGGTGAAGGGATATTAGGCAAAGGAAAACATTGTATTTTTTGTTCCTGACTGTGACGCTATCAAAATAATCTGTGGTACCTTAAGCATCTCTTCCGCACTCCAAACCCCTCCTGCTCTGTCCTGGTCTGCCTCTCATCCATTCCTCAGAACAGTCCCTTCCCTTATGACTAAGTGAAGACATGTGCTAGCCTGATCTTTGGTTTCTTTTTGATGAGGCTCTGGTTTAAAACCCCACGTTTATTCCCTGTGGTTCCTGTGACTGCTTCCATTTCTCACTATGGCATTCAATAGTTCAGCAACCACAAAACCATGGCCAGTTGTGTGCATACAAAACATCTGCTTTTTCACCAGATGCTTTCTCCTCCTTGTTCATGAAAACTTGGGGCCACTATCTTCTAAATTAGCACATCTGTGTGATCCTTCACTGGGGTTCCATCAAGCTCCATATTCTCTCCTTCATAGTGAACATATTCATACTATCATAGCTTTACTGTGATGTCTGTGGACCCTCAAACCCAGAACATTTTATACTTAGAAGCAACCAGTAAATATATAAAATGGGCTTTATATGTTTATTTATAGATATTTCCATAGATACATATTTTAGATATACATGTGATCTACATGCTTTAAACACTGCCACAGAGACTTTCCTGTTGTGGAGGCTTGTAAAGGTGAATATTGGAAAGGAAAAGGGAGGAAAGCTTGGAGGTTAAAAGTAAGCATGCTTACCCATTCACATTGTGCTCTCCCTGTGCAAGTCACTTCGCTGAAAGTATCACCCGTCCCCCCTATTGAGTCCATATAGCTACACTACCATGTGACAACCGCTATCTCCTCTTTTTAGCTGGTGAGGAGCAGAGGCTCAGAAAGTAATTGCATAACAGGTTCCAGATTCAAGCCACTCAGTCTAATCCTGGAGTTCCATTATTATTCTTCTTTGGTTTTTTTCAAGTTTTTTTTTATTCAGAATATAATATAGTCAGACAAGTACAATGAATAATAAATATCTATGTAATCACTGTACCCATCAGGGTTCTCTAGAGGAACAGAACCAAGGACAATTTGTTAGGTTGGCTTCTAAACACTGGGTAGTACAACAATGGCTGTCTGCATTTAGGAGAGCCAGGGACTCTGGTAGCTGCTCAGTCCATGAGGCTAGATACTTTAGCAGTCCTACTGATAGTAAAGACTGGAGGATTCTGAAGAAACACTCTCTTTGTGCTGGAAGCCTGAAGAAGCTGGATTCTGATTTCAATGAAGAAAGATAGCAACACTGGTGACCTTGGTGATGGCGACAATAGCAGCAGCAGCAGCAGCAGCAGCAGCAGCAGCAGCAGCAGCAGCAGCAGCAGCAGCAGCAGCAGCGTAGATGAACTGAAGAACAAGCTAGATGAATATGTCAAGGAGCTGGGAAGGCAAACAGACTTTAAAATCTGGACCACCAAAGGGTGCTGCCCACGTTTAGTGTGGGTGTTTCAACCTGATATAAGTTGACAAAGAAACTCCCTTGCATATGTGCCCAGCAGCTTGTCTCTTAGATGGTTCCAGATCCAGTCACATTGACAACCATGATTAACAACCACAGTCACCAAACTCATTTGACAAGTGTCATCACACTTAAGAAAAGATATTTCTATGCCCTGTGATGCTTAGCCTTGATTGTCAACTCCATTTACCTGAGAAGAAAGTCTTAATGAGGGATGAAGTGGCCTATGGGCATGTCTGATGGGAGCTGTCTCATTAAATTAATTCACGTGAGAGGACACAAACCACTATAGGCAGTGCCATTCCCTAGGCAGGGCACGCTGAACTGTGTGAGTGGAGAACTGGAGCTGAGTACAAGCAACCAGTCATGTGAGCTTGTGTGCATCTGTTTCTCCAATTCCCCACTGTGCGTGTGATATGATATGCCCCTGTCGTAACGTCCTGCCCTGCTATTATGAACTACAACCTGAAATGGTGAGTGAAGCAAACCCTTTTTTTCCAAAGATATTTCTTTTTAAAATTATTATTATTATTTTAATTTTTAAAAAAGAAAACAAATTATCATTTTTCATTTTACATACCAATACCAGTTCCCACTGCCTCCTCTCTGTTACAAGGAGAGGGGCCCTTTGTTTGTCCTGGCCACCCAGCTAGCTAGCCTCGAAATAACGACACAGAAATTGTATTAATTAAATCACTGCCTGGCCCCTTATCTCTAGCCTCTTATTGGCTAACTCTCACATCTTGATTTAACCCATTTCTATTAATATGTATATCACCATGAGGTGGTGTCTTACCTGGAAAGATTCAGCATGTCTCACCTGGCGGCTCCATGGCGGCTCTCTCACTCTGCTTTCTTTCTCCCAGAATTCAGTTCTGTCTTCTCTGCCTACTAAGTTCTGCCCTATCAACTAGGCCAAAGCAGTTTCTTTATTCATTATCCAGTGAAAGCAACACACAAACAGAAGGAAATCCTGCACTACCCCTCCTCCCATTCCCTCTACTTACCCCCTAACCCAACCCCCCATCCACTCCTCAGAGAGGGTAAGACACATTGCTTTGGGGAAGGTCAAAGGACCTTCCTACTATATCTAGGCTGAGCAAGGTATCCATCCAAAGAGAATAGGTTCCCAAAAAGCTAGTACAAGCAGTAGGGATAAATACTGGTGCCACTGCCAATGGCCCTGCAGTCTGCCGTAGCCATACAACTTCCACCCACATTTAGAAGGACTAGTTTGGACCTATGCTTGTTCCTTCCCAGTCTGGCTGGAGTTGGTGAGCTCCCATCAGCTCAGGTAGACTGTTTCAGTGGGCGAACTAATCATGGTCTTGACCTCTTTGCTCATATCCTTACTCCTCCCACTCTTCAACTGGATTTGGGAGCTCAGTCCAGTGCTCCAGTGCAGGTCTCTGCCTCTGTTTCCATCAGTTGCTAGATGAAGGGTCTATGGTGATATTTAAGATATTCGTCAGTCTGACTACAGGCACCCTCTCTGTTGCTTAAGGTCCTAGCTGAAGTTTTCATTGTGGATTCCTGGGAATTTCTCTAGTGCTAGGTTTCTCATGATAGCTCCCTCAATCAAAATGTATCTCTGTTCTCCCTCCATATTGACTGACTATCCCATTCCCTCAAGCTCTCCTCCTCTCCCTACTCCCCTTCTTCCCTCCTCTTACCTTGACAGTCTCCCTACTCCCCCCACCCCTATGTTCCCAATTTTGCCAGGCGATTTTTTCTCTTTCCCTTTCCAGGTAGATCTATGTATGTTTTTCTTAGGGCTTGCCTTGTTATTTAGCTTCTCTAGGATCATGAACTATAGGTTCAATTTCCTTTGCTTTACAGCTAGCATCCACTTATGAGTGAGTACATACCATGCTCATCTTTCTGGGTCTGGGTTACCTCACTTAGAATGTTTTTTTTTCTAGTTCCATCCATTTGCCTGTGAATTCTAGGATGTCATTGCCTCCCCACTGAGTAGTACTCTAATGTGTAAATGTACTACATTTTCTTTATCCATTCTTCAGTTGAGGGGCATCTAGGTTGTTTCCAGGTTCTGGCTATTACAAATAATGCTGCTATGAACATAGCTGAACAAATGTCCTTGTAGTATGATTGGGCATCCTTTGTATATTGGCCCAAGAGTGGTATTGCTTGATCCTGAGGTAGGTTGATTGCCAATTTTCTGAGAAATCACCATACTGATTTCCAAAGTGGTTTCTCAAGTTTGCATTCCCACCAGCAATGGATAAGTGTTCCCCTTACTCCACATCCTCTTCAGCATAAGCTATCATTAGTGTTTTTTATCTTAGCCATTCTGGCTGGTGTAAGATGGTATCTCAGAGTTGTTTTGAGTCACATTTCACTGATACTTAAAAGTGTTGAACATTTCCTTAAGCGTTTTTTGGCCATTTGATATTCTTCTGTTGAAAATTTTATGTTTAGTTCTGTACCTCATTTTTAATTGGTTTTTTTGAATTTTGATGTCTAATTTCTTGAGTTCTTTATATATTTTGGAGATCAGTCCTGTTTGATGTGGGGTTAGTGAAGATATTTTCACATTCAGCAGGTGTCTTTTTGTTTTATTTATTGTGTTCTTTGCTTTACAGAAGCTTCTCAGTTTCAGGAGGTCCCATTTATTTATTGTTGCTCTCATTGTCTTTGCTGCTTGGGGTTGTATTTAGGAAGTGGTCTCCTGTGCCCAAGTGTTGAAGGCTACTTCCCACTTTCCTTTCTATCAGGTTTAGTGTGGTCAGATATGTACTGAAGTCTTTAATACATTTGAATTTAAGTTTTGTGTATGGGGATAGATATAGATCTATTTTCATTTTGCTACATGTTGACATCCAGTTATGGTAGCACCATTTGTTGAAGATGCTTTCTTTTTTCCATTATATAATTTTAGCTTCTTTGACAGAAATCAGGTGTTCATAGGTTTATGAATTAATATCTGGGTCTTTGATTTGATTCCATTGGTCAACCTCTCTGTTTTTATGCCAATATCAAGCTGTTTTCATTACTGTAGCTCTATAATAGAGCTTGATGTCAGTGATGGTGATGACTCTGGAAGTTCCTTTGTTGTACAGAATTGTTTTGGCTATACTGGGTTTTTTGTTTTTCCATATGAAGTTGAGTATTGTTCTTTCCAAGTCTGTGAAGAATTGTGTTGGGATTTGGATGGGGATTGCATTGAATATATTGAATGCTTTTGGTGGGATTGTCATTTTTACTATGTTGATCCTACCATCCCAAGAACATGGGAGATCTTTCCATTTTCTGATATCTTTTTCAGTTTCTTACTTCAAAGACTTAAAGTTCTAGTCATACAGGTTTTTCACTTCTCTGGTTAGTGTTACCTCAAAATATTTTATGTTATTTGTAGCTGTTATGAAGGGTGATGTTTCTCTGATTTTTTTCTCAGCTTCTTTATCATTTGTATATAGGAGGGATACTGATTTTTTGAGTTTATCTTGTGTCTTGCCATATTACTGACAGTATTACTGAAAGTTCCCTGGTTTGGGATCACATATGTATACTATCATATCATCTGTAAATAACAAAAGTTTGACTTCTTCCTTTCCATTTTGAATTCATTTGCTCTCCTTTTATTGCCTTATTGCTTTAGCCAGAACTTCAAGAACTACGTTGAATAGATATGGAGAGAGTGGACAGCCTTGTCTTGTTCCTGAATTTAATGGAATCACTTTGAGCTTCACTGAAACCATTCAACCCTGAGCTTTTCTTTTTTTTTTCATTCTTTCTTTTTTTTCTTTTTGGTTTGGAGGCTTTTGATGGCAGCTTCTATTTCTTTGCAGGTTATAGGTCTATTTAAGTTGTCCACCTGGTCTTGATTTAATTTTGGTATGTGGTACCTATCCACAAAATTGTCCATATATTTTACATTTTACAATTTTGTGGAGTGCAGGTTTTTGTAGTATGACCTAATGAATCTCTGAATTTCCTCAGTGTCTGTTGTTATGTCCCCCTTTTCATTTCTGATTTTTTTTAATTTGGATGTTCTCTCTCTGCCTTTTGATTAGTTTGAATAAGAGTTTGCCTATCTTGTTGATTTTCTCAAAGAACCAGCTATTTGTTTCATTGATTCTTTGTATTATTTTCTTTTCATTTTATTGATTTTAGCCCTCAATTTGATTATTTTCTGCCTTCTATTCTTCCCGGGTGAGTCTGCTTCTTTTTGTTCTAGAGCTTTCAGGTGTGCTGTTAAGTCACTAGTGTGAGATTTCTCAACTTTATTTAATGTAGGCACTTAGTGCTATGAACTTTCCCCTTAGCACCGCTTTCATAGTGTCTCATAGGTTTGGGTATGTTGTGCCTTCATTTTCATTGAATTTTAGGAAGTCTTTAATTTTTTTCTTTATTTCTTTCTTGACCCAGTGGTGGTTCAATAGAGCACTGCTTAATTTCCATGTGTTTGTGGGCTTTTTGAAATTAGTGTTGCTGTTGAATTCTAATTTTAAACCATATGGTCTGATAAGATATAAGTTTTTTTCCCCATTTTTTGTATCTGTTGAGGTTTGCTTTGTTATCAAGTATGTGGTCAATTTTAGAGAAGGTTCCATGAAGTGCTGAGAAGAAGGTATATTCTTTTGTGTGTGTGTGTGTGGAATGTTCTGTAGATGTCTATTAATTCCATTTGAGTCTTGCTATCTGTTAGTTTCTTATTTTTCTGTTAGGTTTCTGTCTGGTTGACCTGTCCAGTGGGGAGAGTGGAGTGTTGAAGTCTCCTACTATTAATATATGGTGTTTGATGTGCAGTTTAAGCTTTAGTAATGTATCTTCTACATATGTGGGTGCTCTTGTATTTGGGGCATAGATGTTTAGACTGAAACTTCATCTTGATGAATTGTTCCTGTTAGGTGTATAAAGTGTCCTTTTCCATCTCTTTTGATTGATTTTAGTTTGAAGTCTATTTTGTTACATATTAGAATAGCTACACCCGCTTGTTTCTTAGGTCCATTTGATTGCAAAATATTTTTCCAACCAACAAAGGTATTTATTTTGAGTTGTTTACACACATGAAATTATTATGTATGCATTCCTTTTCAGCTCATTTATGTCATATATTTCAGATTTATTTTTACTTATGTGCACTTACCTGTATCTTTGAGTGTTTAATGCTTACATGCAGATGCCCAGAGAAGCCAGGAGAGGACTCCAGATCACCTGGAGTGGATTGCAGGTGGTCGTGAGCTGCTTGGTGTGGATGCTGGAAACTGAACCTGGTTCCTTTCCAAGAACAATGAACACTCTCCTTAGCCCCCCAAATTTCCTCAAGTTATCCTTAAGTCCTTTCAGGAGTTTGGAAAAGTGTGGAGATAATCATCTTAATTCAATTTATATGAGTCTTTGTCTATGCTAGGCAAGTGATCTATCACTAAGCTCTGTTCCCAGTCCATTCACATCATTTTAAATTATTAAAGTAAATTATTGTTTTGAATTTGCAGGGAAGTTGAAAAGATAATACAGGAAGTCCTCCTGGAGGCTTCACCTGGATTCCACAAGGTTAAGACCCTAATTAATGTGATGTATTGCTAAAATAAATTAAAAATACAAATAAACCAACTTTAGAATTATTACTTTTCTCATAGCTTTGGCCAAATACATGAAAAGAAGCAGTGTCTGGAAACAAGCATTTATTTTGACTCACATCTTGTGGGGTACAGTCCTTCTTTGAGAGGAAGGCATGGCAGCAGGCAGGCCTATTATGTTTGCATGGGTAACTGTGTCTCCTTACTTCCTTATAACTTAGTAGAACAGGAAGCAAAGTAGGCAGAAAGTGAGGCCAAACTATTATCCTTAAGACCCCCTCAGTAACCCTTTCCCTTTAGAGAGGCTCTACATGCTGAATCAGTGAGCACAAGCATCAGTGAGATTCCTGTTTCAAACCCTGACTAGGAAGGCTCTTTGACACTCACCTTGACCTTCTCATGAAGACGCATGCATAGGCAGGGATACCCAATGTATACCATATACACACGCGTATACACACAAATATACACCTGTGTACGACACACATACAAACACAGAGGCACATCAGAAATGAATATCTTCAAATATTTTAGGAATCACCACAGTGAAACCTAAAGCTGTAGTGGTTTTTGTCCTCACACTCTGCAGTTTGGATTCCCACCTGTTCTTTCTAGATATGCCTTTGCAGCTCACTCTGATGGCTACAACGCTATTGCTTCAACCTGCGTTTTTCTGCTTACCAAGCAGGCCCTGTGTCTTTCCACAAATTCACAGGTCACTCTGGCCCTCTTCTGTGAGTTGCCGCCCTCACACTGGGCTGTGCCTCTTTTCTTATTGATCTGTAAGATTCCTTTATATTCTGAGGACGAATCCACTCTTTGTTTTATGTTGCAAATTTTTTCTCCCAGCTGTGGCTTGCCTTTTGCCTTTTCTCTGGTATTTTATTATTTTTTTTGTCATACAAAATATTTTAAAGATTTTTCTTTTCCACAGAAAGGCCTTTAATCCATTCAGAATAAAATTTTTTATAGGGTGGGAATTAGGGATCTAATTTTATTTGCCTTTCACATCACTTTTACTATATGTCATTGATTTTAAATTGTACTTTATGTCCCCACATTTCTCCCATCTCTGAAACTAGAATGCAGGTTAGTGGCCATGCACTATCATGATATTTTTTTCTTGCTATGGTCTGTAAAATAGCATATGTCTTGTAATTAGTAGAATCCTAGATTTAAGAAATAATAGAAGTAGTCTGGGCTAATCTTAATTCGTTTTTTCCTTCTTGTTTTCCATATGTGTTTATGCATTTCCATGAGTGTGGAACTCTATGCACATGTGCACATTGATCTAGAGATTGAAGTCGGATGCCATCCTGGATTGCTCAGCACTTTATTCATTGAGGCAGTGTCTGTTGCTGGCCCTAAACCTTGCTGTTTGGGTAGTCCAGCTGCCCGGTTTGCTCTGCATCCCATCTCTGCATTACAGGTGAGCCACTACACCCACTGACTTTTCCTTGCATTCTAGGAATCTGAACTCTAGTCCCTTTACTTGTGCAACAAGCACATAGCTGTGCCACCAATAAGCAATAAGATGAGCACAATGGACTCATGCTGCTAAGCATCCCTACCCGCTCCTAATCCTAGGTATTATTACCAACTTGGATGGACTCCTGCTACTCTTATCCTGATAATTTTTTTAGTGTGCTCCAGACTAGTTTCTCTGTCAAGTATTAAAGTGAGACTGACTTACTTTTTCCTTTTCAAATAATTTATTTTATGTTTTTTTAAATAGTGTATGGGGGGCACCTGTGTGTCACTGTGTGCATGTGGAGGTCAGAGGACAACCTGTGAGAGTCAGTTCTCTCTTTCCACTCTGTGGGTCCCAGGAACTGAACTCAGGTAGTCAGCTCCAGCAGCAAGTTCCATTTCCTATGGAAACTTTGAAAACTTGTCTTGTTGGCTTGTTATTTACTTTTCTGTTACTAGCAATTAAATCCTTGGCTTTGCACAAACTAGGCATGTGCTCTATCTCTTTGTGTCACAGTCAGAATAGTATTGACTAGCCAGGTGTGATTGCACACTCATGTGATTCCAGCAATCTGGAAGCTGAGGTAATATTTTAATTTTGAGGCCACTTTGGGCTATGCAGTGAGGTTCAGATGATCTTGAAGCTGAAGAGTGAGACCTTGTCTCACACTAACTAACTAACTAACTAACTAACTAACTAACTAACTAACTGCATTGATCTTATGGAATAGTTATTTGGAGAAGTAAATCATGGTTAGGAATTATGATTAAGCCTAAGTTGGTGCCATAATTGGGGTCCCTCATTTTAAAGAATGGGTTATGCAGGAGTGTAAGCAGTTACAGTCTGAGGGTCCTCCTTCCTCTCTGTCTCCTCTTTCCCCATGGTATACTCTAGTTGCTCATGAAAGCAATATTGAAGATTAAGCCCCCATCCCTTGAGGTGGTCATACTGTGGCCCAGTGGTACCTTGAAGTGGAAATGAATCCACGTCTTTACTCCATTCCAAGGGGCATTGACTGGGCAGTGTGAGGCAGGATGCTGAGATGTTTTGGAGGACATATTCTTGCTCTACTGGAGCCTGTCTGGAGTGAGGAGGTAAAGAATAGAAGGTCCTTTCTGTCTCTACTCACTTCCCATGGCTCCTGGGGTTTCCTACGTGAGTTCTCTGAGTTCTCATCAGCTTGCTCTCTTCCTCTCTTCTCCTACTTATTTCCCATTTCTAAATAGTGGAGGAGAAGAGAAAAGAAGAAATTGAAAGTAGGTACCGTTGGGTCAATCTCTACATTGCCTGTGCCTGTAAGTAACGCCCACTGTTTACATGTGGCCTATTGTGTTTCTTCTGGTTGGAAGCAAGGGTTAAGAGGTATCAGAGATGTTATGCGACTCATAGAGTCTAAAAGACTCACTGTTTGGCTCTTGTGGAAAAAATATATGTTACCAAATCCTCTGTTTCAAAGGTATGAGGTAACAATGAGACAACCTAGTGTAGTGGGTAAAGGTCTTGCTGAAACTTCTGAGGACCTGACTTTGATTCCTGAGACCCCCACATTGGAAGGAGAGATCTGACCCTGAAAGTTGACCTCTGTTCTCCACTTACACACATGTCATATAGGCATGCACATGTGCATACACCACACACACACACACACACACACACACACACACACACACACTAGTAAATGTAACAATACAACAAATAGAGAAGAGACTCTTGGAACAAAACCTGTTTGCTCACCCACTCCAACACCTAGACATGCCTTCTGGTTTGATTTTGTTCATGCTATGCTATAGGGCTTATTGTTCTTGCTGAAGAGGCAGATGGCTTTGCACAGATGTATGATAAGAGAGAGTGAGTGCATAACCAGGAGGGGAAACAGACCCCAGCAAATGCTATTACCTTCTCCTAAGCTGAGGCTGTCCTGGAGAAATTACCTGTGGAAGAGCCCATTTTAAGTGGGCGTGCTGGCAGAGCTGATCTCACTGCCGAGGGGAGGGCAGCGAGAGCAATAGTGACCTTCTAGTGGGGACTATGCAGCCCGGTGAAGTTGGACTCCTTATATAATTTGGGACCAAATTACCGGGTTTTGACAAGAATTCTCTCTTGGATGTGTGATGGCTGTTCCCCTTTTTTGATTGTTCTTTTTCCTGTAATCTATTTTGTTTCCATTTCTTCACAAGAGCTTTTTGTTAAATGCCACTGACTCCTATAAGACTAAGTCAGAATGTGGAGGGTTTTGGGCTGTAGATGGTTCCCTCCACTGTGAATATTAACAGCTGGTATGGGCAGTCCTCAGCAGAGTGTGCAAGGAGAGCTTCTAGAGTGGGTGGTATTCCAAAAATATGCTAAGAAATAATAGATAAGTAAAAAGAAAATCTAACAATCTAAGACTTTTGGAAAAGAATCCTTGAATATTTGATATATATTTCATGAGTAACACTACTTGAGTAAAGTCAATCACTGAATAGGTGTAGCAACTAGGTCAGTAAGATGGTTCAGTGGGTAATGATATTTGCTATCAAGAATGTCAACCTGAATTGGATCCCTGAGACCCACATGATGAGAGGATAAACCCTGCAAGTTGTCCTGGGACCTCCACAGTGGCATCATGGAATGTCATCCCCCTCATATACACATAAGTAAAACAGTGAGATGAGTTGGATTATTGTGTCTTATTTAAGGAAGGCAGGAGGGTCAGAGTAAGAAGGATGGAGACATGGTAAAAAGGCATGTGTGTGTGTGTGTGTGTGTGTGTGTGTGTGTGTGTGTGTGAGAGAGAGAGAGAGAGAGAGAGAGAGAGAGAGAGAGAGAGAGAAACAGAGACAGACAGAGACAGAGAGATAGATAGAGACAGAGAAAATATGTGTGTTGAAATGCTATGCTCCTGTGTCATTGTTTTGAAGATGGAGAGAAATGAGGACATGAACCAAGGAATTCAGGTGGCTCCTGTAAAAAACAAATGAATGGAGTCTCCCTGAAACCTCGGTGAGGAGCACAGCCCTGATGGAGAAGCTTTAAAACAGCCAATTGGAACCACTGCACACTCCTGAATCCCATATCTGGTGAACCTGTGCTGTTTTAAACCACCAAACTTGCTTCCTATTGCTTGCTACAGCAGCAGTAGGAAACTCATACAACAGGCAACAAGATGCCAAGCACTTTGCTTCTTTCCCCAGCTGTACAAAATTCTGCACCTGCGACACCTGATTTCTACACAGTCACCTGATGAGGACGGGGTCATGAATACTCTTTATGTATGAAGGACAATCAGGACTCGCAGAGTACTGAGGATCCACTTGGGTCTGTTTGACTCCAGAGTTTATATTCTTGTGTGTGAGTGTGCACCTGAGCATGTGCATGTCTGTGTGTGTTGTGTGCGTGTATATGTGTGTTCACACCTGTCCATGGAGACCAGAGGACAGCATCAGCTGTCATTCTTAAGTAACACCCACCATTTTTTGGAAAGAGAGGACTCTTGTTAGCCTCGATTCACCACATAGTCCAGGCTGTCATGGCAGGGCAGTGACCCCTAGAATGTGCCTGCCTTTTCCTCCCTAGTGTTGAGATTACAACTACATGCCACCTTGCCTGGTTTTTGTACATGGTTCTGTAATTTGAAACTGTGCTTGTAATATAAATATGTTTCCTACTGAGCTCCTCCCCAGCTTTAACAAGACTGCATTGTAATAGCAATGCCTCAGTCCTGACTAGTTTGCTCAAGATTTATCCAGGGGATTCTCCTAGTATCTCCTTAGTTAGCCACCAACGTGGGGCATAGAAGGATGACTCAGGTGTAGATAGGTGGATATTGTGCTCAACCAACTGACTTTCTCTAGTTCTCTACAGCCGTGGCTCTAGCCACTTTCTCTGCCTGAGCAGAGGAGGCCCGAAAAGTGATGTTCGCTTACCCAGACACCTTTAGTAGACATTCCTATGGGATTTCTAGTGGCCACAGCCATGTACTGGGCAGAAGACCACATCTCCATCTGTAAGCCTTGTGTATTACACATAGTACTTTCATTGGAAATATGTTTTAACATTTTTCAAAAGGCAGATAATCATAACTGATCAAATTGCTGAAATTAAATGACAGTCATGTGCTGAGTCCTAAATGGGCCATTTATATTAACACCCCTCCAATGCTCAGGGAACATTGTGGAAGAGATGATAGAAAGAATACAGCAGCCAGAGGATGGGAGGAAAGCTGTAAAATTCTGTCTTCTGGACATGACCTGGCCATTGTACTCATGGGCTTACTAAAGCTATGGTCATCTACCCAAGACCACACAGGATCAAACCAGTGAGGCTGGCCAGCATTCCGGCAGGGAGTGCTAATTGAACTTCTTGGGGTGCACACACACACACACACACAATAAAGAAGGGAGCAGGCATGGTAAATGGTAAAGAGGGTGCCTGGGGGACCTGTGTGAAAGGTGGGAGCTAGGGTGGATATGATGAAGATACACTGTATATATGTATGAAATTGTCAAGGAATAAATAAAAGTTATTCTAAAAAATTTTAGCTACAAGGCAAAGCATGGCCAGAAACCTTCACAAATAAACTCATGACTCTGAAAACTTGGTATCTCACAGAAATATATTTATCTTGTTAGTGTTGTGGAAGAGCATTTGCATAGCAGAAAAGAGAACATTTAACTGGGTTTCCTTATCTGGCCTTCTGACTGCAGAGAGAAAAAAATTCCCCTGAAGGTGTATCTCTCCGCTGAATCTGGTGCTTAAAGGAAATGTCATCAGGGCTGTGATGAAAATTGAATTTTTCCAATGCCCGAGGACGACTTTCTTTAACTAACTTAGCACACTGCCCGCCCTTAAATGGATGCAGACATTCTGGCCTGCTTTGAATCTCCTGTTCTCACCCAGCTTTCTTCCTGTTTGACAAGCTTCTCCCCACCCTTTCCTCTGCTGTCCCCCACCTTTCACTGTTCCGGACTCCTGACTTTCTTCTGTGCTCTTTCCCACTCTGCTTTTGTTGTGAATTGAAAAGTCCCCAATCTCTTCCCTTCTCTGACTGCTCAGTCCCCTGGGATCCAGGAGCCCCTTTTTCTCACTGATGGTGTGGAACAGCAGCTAAGTCTGTGGATTTTCCAGAGTTGTAGGGAGGATGCCATCTGCATAAAGTCAGATGGGAAAATGGAAAGCTTGGCATTTTGATTTAACTCTCAAGTGACCTCAGCATCCACTGAAACTCATTTCTATGCCCACTTCCACAGTCAGCTCTGATGATAACCTGGGATGTCAACTCTTCCTAGCGATAAATATATGATGACATTTTAGACCTTCAATCCCAATGTGGAACCCTGACAGTCTTCCATGCTCAGCCCAGAGCTCTGGGTTCACTTGGCTCTGAGTAGAATCTTCTTAGCTTTGAGATTCGGATATGCAAACAGGACAGGGGTTATACCGCCTGATGTTTAGAAGAGGTAATAAAAATCTTATCTACAAGTTTTTTTTGCCAGTCAGTAGGTCTCACCTGTAGGTGAGACATTGCAAAGTCAAGGGATGTCTTTTGGTAAATTGGAACTAAGTCCCTGTGTAGAGACCCTGGAAGCTCTTTATAGTGCAGAAATTATAAAGGAGGCTAAAGAAATGGGCAGGAAGCACACGTCTGCTAAGGTTTCTGATTAAAAAGAGTCCCCATTAAATAAAGCCATGGCATGTCCTATAATCATCCAAACCATGACACATTGTGTCTGTGCATGCGTTTGTGAGTATGCATGCATATGTGCCGATGTGTGTGTCTTCCTCAATTGCTCTCTTATGTTTGAGACAGGGTCTGTCAGTGAAACTAGAGCTCACTGATTAGCTAGGCTACTTGGCTAATCCTGTTGTCTCTGCCTCCCCAGTACTGGTATTACAAGTGTGTGCTGCCATTCCTGAATTGTTCTTTGGGTCCTGGACATTTAGACTCAGATTCTTGTGCTCATGTGGCAAGCACTTTGCTGACAGAGCCATTATAATTTTTATTAGGGAAAATTTCTGTAGGCCAAAGCAGAGATTTCAACCGTATATCTTGATACATCTTTGTGCATGTGGCCACTGATGTAACTTCCATTAAGATCAATACAGAAACAATTCTAAGTCACCTATGTAAGTCCTGCCACACTCCTGGTCATTAGCCACATTCCTTGTCCCCACAAAGGGAAACACTTTTCTAATTTCTCTCATCCTACATGAGTGCTGCCTGCTCATGACTTTCTCCTAAATAAAGTCTTGCAATGTGTGCTTTGGCTGTCAATTCCAGAATAGCAAGACATGAGCCACTTGCAACAATATCCAAGAACCTGAGATAAAACATAATTGGCAAAACAAACTGGAGTCCATTTGAGAACAAAGGGCACAGAATTGACAACTGTGGGCACAGCTGGTATAAAAGGGGAATGTTCAAAAATCGGGATGAATGTCCATATTACCTTTGGAGAAATAAAAATTCAGCCATGAGCTAGGGAGATAGCTAAGCTGATGAAACAGTCAGCTTGGAAGCATGGCCTGAGGTTAAATCCCTAAGTAAAAGGAGAGCATGGTGGCATGCCTTTGTAATACCAGCTCTGTTGAGATGAAAGGCAGAGACAGGCAAATACCAGAACTTACTTGACAATAAGATGACCTCCTGAGTGAAATTCTGGGCCAACAACAGAAGGCCACGTGCATCAGTGGCCACGTGCACAAAAATGTGTCAAGATGTGCAATTCAAATCTCCACTTTGGCTCTGTAGAACTTTTGCTTTAATAGTATTCTATTAATACTATTAAATATTAATAGTATTTAATGGGGGTGGCTCTATTACCAAAGTGTTTGCCACATGAGCATGAAGACCTGAGTTTTGACACCCAGGACCCACATAACAACTGAAGTTGTCTTCTGATCTGCACACATGTACATACATGTGCACACATGAATACTCATGCTCGCACGAGCACACACAAACCTCAACAATACAGATGCACAAGGTGCAAGGAACCATTTTATGAAGCTGGATTTTGTTTTTTAACAGACGGTTTGAGCTGTCTGTCTGTCCATTGAAGGTCACCTGCCTTTTCAGAAATTCTACCTTCCTGGAGATTCATCTATTCACCAGGGAGCAGCAGAGACCAGAGCAGGCATGAAAAAGCAACCCTTCCTAGGCCTTTGAAATATCTCAGGGGGCCACTCCTTCCCATTCAGGCTGCCTCCTCTCCTTCAAACGCCCACAGAATTAATCCAGTTCAAGAAGCACTCTTAGCCCAGGCGCATCTTCCCCAAGCCATCACTCCCCACCTGCTTCCACGCCCCTAGCAGACTTCAGGAATCATTAGCGTTTGATGATCTTGTGTTTCCAGATCTCAGTCTCTTGTACTTTGAAATTGAAATTCCTGAGCCTGCAAGGGACCCTAGGCTGACAGCTGACGTATTGAACTTTCTCCGGTTTTCACAGCTCAGAAAGTCAATCTCTCCACTCTGCTTCACCCAGCACATGGGCTGCTGAAAAGCTCGGATCCGGTTGATGCTTGTGAAACTGAGAGCTGTGTCCGTTTCCCATCTTTTCCCCATGTCAGGGAATAAGATGGCATTAACTTACACACTAATTAACAAGTAGCAGGCTTGTGAAATGCCATGCAGGACAGCACATGCCTGCTCTCTGCTTCTAAGGGTGGTGGCGGGGGTATAATTTACCCTTCTCCAACACCGTTTCCAAATTGCAGGTGCTCATAACTCTCCAGAATAATGTCCTGCACACAGGAACTACTCTCCCCACCATCTTCCTTACAGGGTATGTATTTGTTGTCTTTGCATCTGACTTTTCAATCTGTAAAGAGGTCCTATGGGGATGTTCTATCGAGAATTCACCAAGGCCAGCTGGCCTGGGTCTGAAAAAGCATGGGATAAAACCGGACTTGCTGAACATAGAGGACAATGAGGACTACTGAGAACTCAAGAACATTGGCAATGGGTTTTTGATCCTACTGCACGTACTGGCTTTGGGGGAGCCTAGGCAGTTTGGATGCTCACCTTACTAAACCTGGATGGAGGTGGGTGGTCCTTGGACTTCCCACAGGTCAGGGAACCCTGATTGCTCTTCGAGTTGATGAGGGAGGGTGACTTGATCGGGGGGAGGGGGAGGGAAATGGGAGGCGGTGGCGGGGAGGAAGCAGAAATCCTTAATAAATAAATAATAAAATAAAAAAAGAGGCCCTAAATACTTAAGTTTGAGCTGAGCATTGAAGAAAATAATTCAGGGCCTCAGTATAGTGCCTGCTATTTTGTAACATTGGAATGAACACTAGCAGCTGCCACTGGGAAACCTGGGAAGTCAGGATCCTTTTCAGTCTACCAACAGATGTCATCCCCTTTCTTCCCTGTCCTGTTCTGTTGTCAGTGTACCGTGTGTGTGTGTGTGTGTGTGTGTGTGTGTGTGTGTGTGTGTGTGTAGAAGTGTGTGCATGGGTGCCAGAGTCAGACTCAGGTTTTGTTATCCAGGTACTTTTAACGTTATTATTATTATTATTATTCCTCTTAGACAGGGTCTCTCCCTGGCTCGAACCCCATCAAGTAGGCTACGCTGTCCGGTCAGTGAACCCCCCAGGGACATGACTGTCCTGGCTTCCAAACACTGGTATTAAGCATGTACCAGCACACTTGGCCTTTTAATGTAGGTGTTGAGGATCAAATCCAGGTTTGCATGTGTGCAGTGTAAGCACCCAAATGTGCTGTCTTGAAGTTTTGCTTCCAAATGATCCAAATGTTATTTCACTTCTTCAAATCTGGCCAGTCCCTATTTTTATCATGAGAGTCCTTCAGTAGAAAGATCCAGGTTATAGACATCAACCTGTGTTACAAACAAGTCTAAATACAATAACAATGCAATTGGGTCTCATTGTGTGTGTGTATGTGTGTGTGTGTGTGTGTGTGTGTTCCACACTTGATGAGTAAAAGGAAACCTAATTGTGAGCACAAATAGAAAAAAATTTGACTAAGTGTATATTGCAGCATTTGGTTTCTCTTGTTGATGTTTTCTTGTGATAAGCTTGTAAAAAATCATACAGGATTTTACTGAATGCAGTATTAGTTACTTTTCTATTGTTGTGATCAAAATACTATGTTCAGACAACTTAGAGAAGAAAGATTTTATTTGAGCTTATGTTGCCAGAGGCTTAGGCTCCCCGAATGACGCAGACAGCATAACAACAGATGGCAGACAGTGGCTGGAACTGGAAGCTGAGAGATGGGAGCTCACATCTCAGCCACAAGCAGGAATCAAGGAAACTTAACTGGGAATGATTCTGACTTTTAAAACCAAAAAGGCCATGCAGGAACACATTTCTTCCAGCAAGGCCAGATCTAAATGTACTCAAACAACCTCATCAAATAGGGTGGTATTCAAATGCTTGAGCTTATGTGGGACATCTCATATGAGCCACCACAGATAAATTAAAACAAAAACAAACAAACAAAAAACAAGAAAGACTCAATTTTTTTAAAGGGGAAGTTGGGTAGCCCATCTTCAAGATGACAATTTTGTCTGTATCTGCTTCCATATTTGCTATGATGAGTTTCTCTCTGTCTGTGAGTTTCTGGTGGACAAAGATAGCCAGAGACATCTAGTTTGCTGGCGAGAGCAGCAATGGAGCCTTTACTACACAACTGGTCTCTGCGGTTTCTCCTGAATGTAGACAGAGTTGCCTAGCACAGCTATTGAACCCATTCCTAGAATCGAGTCAATGTTCCTGATATTTGATTGGAGAGCCACATGATCCGACCCTGCTGATGAGCAGTCCCATCATTTTCAGCTGCTACCTTGGTCTTGGCTTTCAACATAAAATTCATGATGGGTTAATACTGTGCATTTTTGCTCCATCTTCAAAATGTGATGGAAAGCCATTCAAACATTTTCATCTGGTACCAGGAATAACAACAACAACAACAAACAAAAACAAAAAGAAGCCCCCAAAAGAGCAGCCAACTGCTCTTTCCATGTATTTGGTTTCTAGGTCTGCATATGCCGCCTTTCCTCATCATTTCTCCTCTCCAGTCTTAGCTGAGTCTCTTTCCTCCCACTTTCCTCACTCTTTTTTTTTTCTTTTTTTGGTTTTTCAAGACAGGGTTTCTCTGTGGTTTTGGAGCCTGTCCTGGAACTAGCTCTTGTAGACCAGGCTGGTCTCGAACTCACAGAGATCTGTCTGCCTCTGCCTCCCGAGTGCTGGGATTAAAGGCGTGCGCCACCATCGCCCAGCTTTCCTCACTCTGGACCTCTCCCTTTTGCCTGCTCCCGCTCTCCTTTTCTCCCTCATTTGTGTCAGGGTCTCACTCTGTGTAGTTCAGTTTAGCTTGAACTCCAGGTCCCAGTGCCTCATCCCCTAAAGCACTGAGGGTGCAGGCACACAGCACGATGCCTGGTTCATAGATTTCTCTCATTTAATTTACAGTTCATTTTTACTAATGCTCGCTTTGGTGGTTTCCCCAATAAGGATGCATAGAAGGCTTTATGTGATTTTTTTTCTGTTGTTAAATCTTATATGCCTGAATTTAAAAAAAAAAAGAAAAGTCTTTTTACTTGATTGACGGACTAGAGATAGAAAGTGAAGTTTTAAGTCATTTTTGATTAAAACATGGATCTACAGTTTCCTCCCATTTGGGCCGAGATATCTGATGCTAATGGAGCACTATTCCCTCATGTGCCACACGCTGTTCCGGGACCACTTTCCGCCCTTCCTCATGAGCTTTCCCAGCTGCCCTGGACTTCCACTGTGACATCACCCGGGTAGAACCCCACCTCTTCGCCCCCACCCACCTCCTTCTCCCCTTTCCTTCTTTTGTTCCATAGTTCAACATGGGCAATCCATACCAAATAGTTCTTTCAGTTATAGATGATTGGTTTTGGATAATTTCTTCTCAGTTTTCTTTTCTTTTTCTTATTTTTTACACGTATTCCATTGATACTTAAAAATATAATTAACTTAAACTTTTAATTTATCTGTCATTTTGCTTTATATTCTGACAATTTATTTAAATTTGTTTTTAAGATGCTCTTGATTTTTATAAAATTTTTACATAGTAGGGTATCTTTGTTTTGTTTTCCTTCAATTTTACCTCTCTATTTTTCTTTTTATTTCTCTCTATTTTTTCTACTCAACTCTTAGAAATGATTAGTTTGTAATTTGATTTTCCTCTCTCTCTCTCTCTCTCTCTCTCTCTCTCTCTCTCTCTCTCTCTCTCTCTCTCTGACCTTTTAAGGTTTCATTATTTCATTTTAAAAATTTCCTTCTAATGTCTGATGTTCCTCAAGGGCCGCTTCTGTATTTAATTGAAGATATCTGTTTTTAAGCATCGTGGATGCAGTGCTGTGAACGGACGTTCATCCCATTCCATCATGATGCAGCACTGTGGACGGACGTTCATCCTATCCCATTGTGGATGCAGTGCTGTGGATGAACATTCATCCCATCCCATCGTGGGTGCAGCGCTGTGGATGAACATTCATCCCATCCCATCGTGGGTTCAGGGCTGTGGACGGACGTTCATTCCATTCCAAAGAACATAACCTGGAGTGTGTGGAGGAATGGTCTGAGATGCTGGCTCCTGGGCATGACATGGCTGCTTCATTCACAACCTTGCAGCAGCTATGGCTCCCTGCATAAGATCTGGTTGGAAAGATCTCTGCATAGATGTGGTAGATATCTCCAAGACTTGCTCCTTACCTGGAAGCTAGTGGCAATGGATAGGCTCAGGAGGGACAGTCATTCCTCATTGACCATGTGGCCCCTAGTAGGTTTCCTTTACTCCAGGGGATGGCCCCACTTCCATGCCCGCATGGCAGGACTAATCGGACTTAGTGAGTTACCAAGGAAAAGAAATGCCACTGGGAGGGGGCACAGGCTAGGATCTGTAAGGAGAATATGGAGGTATATGTGATCATATTTTATTATATACATGCATGAGATTCTCAAAAACAAAAACAATTTAAGATATGAACCCTGTCTCCCAGATTCTTCTTCAGTTGAGACATAGAAGATGTTCTTTGTACTTAATAAAAAGACTCTGCCTTGTTGTAATTTTGGTCTGGTCATCAAGCCCCTGTTTGTTGAGCGACTTTCTGAGAACACCATAAAGGCAGAATAAGTCTCCCCGTTTATGGTGCATTGGTGACATTTATCCCCATACACGGATATCACGGGACATACATGGCAGAGAAGGTAGTAAGGAACGCGCCTCTAAATCTATTGTGACTGAGCACAGTGTCTATCTCAGCCATCCAGAGTGTGACCAGAGTAGAAATTTCTGCTTGCTTTAAAAAAAATCCTGCTGTGAGAACTGCAGCGGTTGGAGGGGGAGTGTGAATGGATGGGGCTGCTGTGGGGAGAGCCAGCTCCCAATGCTTCTTACAGCCAGGGCCATCCTGCTGAATTAAAAAATCTGGTGCAGCTCTGGTGACTTATTGTCACACGTTTTCGTGTGTCTTTGTATTTGTTCCATAACTAATCTTTGAGAACCTTGAGGTCAGAGGCTGCATGCCTTTCTGCCATATCTTAGCATTCAACATGAGGCTGTGATTCACCTTCGATTCTTCAATGAAAACACCTCATTCATCAATGTTCTCCATTTCTGCTCTCGTCAGAATTCCAGAAACCACTGAGTTAAAATGAAACTCACATTTTCTAGGCTTGAATCCAAATCTATTAAACCAGGCTTTCTGGTTCTGAGACTGAGATCTGCAGACAAGCTTACTGTGTGTGTGTGTGTGTGTGTGTGTGTGTGTGTGTGTGTGTGTGCATCCTGTGCTGATTTGTGCTCCCGGAGGCAGAAGCATCATTTATAGCATCCCCTTTCCCAGTGCTGTGCGAACGCTAGCTGTGGCATGACCCTATGGTAAGGCCCTATCTTGTAACCATCCCACTGGGTGCCCCTGTCAAGGACTGTGGGAAATAGGTGTCTGTGACCTTTTGTCGTGCGATGCCAGCAGGGATATGTTCTCTTCTCGTTTAGAGATCCAGACCATGGGCAGGAAACTGTCTGGGTGTGCTTCAGTATTCTCCACAGAAAGTCACATTCTTTGTGAGATATTTACAATGGCAGAGATAATGGGTTATTGATGAACAAATCAGTGGGGATGGCCCCTGGTGAATTAGCTGCTGGCCACTGGCCTGCCTGGGATAAGGAACGATTGCTAACTCAGCAGCAGCTGGAGAAGGTCTAAATCACACCCATCACTTCCTATCAAAGCCAGTAATCTCTGTTAAAGGCACTACCACCACCAATTCCTCATCTGGGGAAGCAACTTATTTAATTTATAGTTAATTGAAGGCTCGAGCCCTGGCATCAGATGGATGAGGTTCTCACCTCTAGCTCCTCCTCTCTTTCTTCACTGTGTTGTAAAACACAATTTAACATCTCCACGGTCCAGCTTTCCAGTTTATGAAATAATAATCCTGCTAACCAACATTGCAGAATTTCCCTAAAAATGATGATCTTCAACACTTCGCAGTTTAGAAAACACTTTCCTGTTCCTCTTCACTGAATTCTCACAATGACCCAATCATGTATAAATGTAGCATCATGTATATTCATATACAAAATGTGTTTATTTTTGTACTCACGGTACTAGATTTGAAGAGCTCATTTCTTTGTGGGAATGCGTGAGTGTTTTGTGTGTGCACGTGTGTGTACATGCTGAGGCCAGAGGTTGTCTTCCTCAGTTATTTCCTACCTTGTTTTTTAACTCTCTTACTGAAACTGAAGTTCATCAGTTTGCTAGACTGGGACCAGCAAGTCCCAGGAATCCTCCTATCTCTGCTTCCACAATACTAGGATTTCAGGCTTGTATTACCACATCTTGCTTTCTAAAGATTCAAACTTAGGTCTCATTATTGTGTGTTAATCACTTTATGCATGGAAACTTCTCCCCAGGCCAAGGAGTTAATTTCTCACACACACAAAAAAACAACTCTCTCTCTCTCTCTCTCTCTCTCTCTCTCTCTCTCTCTCTCTCTCTCTCTCTCTCTCTCTCATCTCTAACACATATGTACTGCATAGGTGAGAATACATAAATCCAAGGCTATTTGGCCTATAGAAGACCAGCTTAATGGCATTCTATGGCACAATAAAATCTAAGCTACATGGATCAGTCCAGAAAGACTTAGTTGATCTGATTCTATCTACCTGTTATTTTACTCTTGAAAGGTTTCATGCATAGCTCAGGTTTCCATTCCTGCTTGGTATCTAGATCTTTGGTTTGTGAATATACAGTACCTTCCCATGAATGCTTAGTTCAGTGTGTTACTTGCTTTGACTGACATGGAATTGTATTTTCATGCCCAAATCACATGGAACATTGCATGTTTTGTGCCTTTGGTATTGCTCTGAGTGCATGAGTGGACTAGTTTGCTGCCAGTAGGTGAGAGGGACTCAACCAAGATTGGATTCCAAGCTGACCACACACATGGACAGAAAACAGCATCATCTGTCATTCTGTGCCTTGCTTGTTATACAGCAAGATAGTGCCAACTGAAACACTAACTTCATCTTGCAGCACTTCTTCCTCACTCAGTGTATTATGTCCATACCTATCTTAATTTATTGTTTAAAAAGCCAAGCCATTTTTCTCTCTCTAGAACATTTCTTTGCTGTAATGTTCCCTTCTCACTTCATGGGTCTTAATTTCTTATCTTTACTTCATCTTGGTGCAAGGTCGCATGTAGCCCAGGTTAGTCTTGAATATGTTATATAGGCAAGGATAACCTGGAATTTCCTGATACCCATACTTTTACCCTCTAGTCTCCAAAATCTCAGGCAAATGCCATCATTCCTGGTTTATGTATTGCAGATCAAACTGAAGGCCCCATGCATGCTAAGCAAGCACTCTGCTAGCTGAAGTGTGTCCCCAGCCCCATTTCTCATTTTTGAAGTCTCAACTTAAATGTTCCTCAGAGGCAATGTCCTGACCCTCCTGTCTGCACTAGGACAGTCTTCATATTCTCAATTATACTGTTCTGTTCCTTTTCTTAAATCATAGCTTTATTATAATTTATGACCACATGTAATTCCTTAGCTCAATAATTTCCACCTTTCAGGATTATTGGCTGCATGTTTTATTCCCTGCTCTGTCCACCCAGCACAGAGCCTGGTGCTGCAGGCACTCAGTTCGTATTTGGTTAGCAAGTGCACACAGGAAGGAATAAATTGGCAGAACCACTATTTCACCTCTCAGCTCTTCCCTGTCTTTCTTCTATGCCACAATTATGGCTTTATTTGGAGGTTTAAGGCTTATCAGTCTTAGAGTACCCTATCTAAAGCACACAATTCACTGATAATGTTTCGTCTGTTTAGCTGGCATCTTTTTTTTTTTAATCAGTTTACACTCAAGTGAGCAGCTTAGCACTTTCAGGGATTAGTCACTGACAGTCGCCAGAGAAAAGACACGAGGAAATAGCTCAGGTTAACTGAGAATACAGGGAGATGAAAGCTTTGAGTGAAATAAAAGAGAATCCAAGGCCTTGGCAGAGACATTTCCTGGGTCAGCTATGGCTCAGCTTCACATTGGGGTTAGTTTTGGCTCTCAACAGCTGTTGTTGCAGTGGCTGACATGCTTACAAATCTAGGAATATAGAGAGTGTGACACATATCTAGACCAGGGAGTGAATGATCCCCGTATTCAAGCAGAAATTATTCACCCCAACTCATGGATGGTGGATGCTGCTATCCAAGGTGCTGAACCGGAGTATTGCTTCTGCATTGACGTCCAGCAAGAGCAAAGTCTTGGGGACTCAGCAGTCTGAAATTTCATTGCATGACACAGAAACAGAGACAAGGAAGGCAAGCATCCCATATGGTTAATTGCATAATACACAGCAAACTTCTCAATTAGCACCAAGAATCTTGGTAAGGTATGAGGCAGGACGCTGAAGTGGAGAGTGGCAGAAAGACCATAGACAAAAATAATCCAAAACTCAAAGTAAAAATTGAATTTCTACAGTAGACCTTGGGGAACATACAGCAAGATTAGGCTAAGTGGGGCTTTTGCATATTAGATGGTTTACTCAGGTCTGAAAGTAGCAGAGAAGGGGACTAAGACAAAGCACGGAGTAAGGGCCACTTATGATTCCAGTTGTGAAATATTGTCCCAGATGAGCAAAATTTCTGGGGAAAAACTTCTGAGAGGTCTGTGAGAATTCCACAGAGATGGTCTCTAACATATATGTCCCCCAAAGCAGTTTTGTGTTGAATAAACTTCTGAAAACATTCCATGCATTCTCCCTCTTTACAGAATCATGCATGTGTGTATACTGAAAGAACTAAAAGGCCTTTTAATGTGATGTGTGTTTTAAACAATTTGTTCCTGTGTACTAACTGCTGTCTATTATGAGAAGAAAACAGCAGAGAGATTAGCCTCAATGTGACACTATACCATGTCTTCTCCTCACAAGGCTCAGGGAACAAAGTAGAAGCTGCATAAAAGGATAGTAAGAGCTAGATATCAGGGAGAACCTCGGTGAAACAGGGTCTTCTGCACTTGGCAGGGCCATTCATCTCCTGAACAGACATCAGCTGTGGTTGCCTTCAAAAGATCAAAATCCCAGCAAGGAGTGGAGCAGGTACTCCTGAGACCCCCACCCTGAGGTTGATAGCTGCTGGGAAAGGAAGAGTCAGTGTCGCTCAAGGGTCTGCCTATGCTCTGGTTGATGACCTTATATTCATGTGCATTCATGCAGAACTAATTTGACTCATTGAGTTATAAAACAAAAACAAAAGAGAGAAAGTTAAGTTGAGAGAAGGAGGTAGTATAGGAGGAGTCAAGGAAGAGTCAGGAGGGAAATGGGGATGGATATAATCAAAATACATTGTATATATGTTTGAAATTCTTAAATAAACAAAAAAACAATAAATGTTTCTGCTAAATTGCTATCGCCTCCTAAATATTTCATTATAAAGATCCCTCTTTTCTTTCTCTCCATCTTGTTCAATGTCACCTGATATGTTTCTATAAGCCCAGAAATATTGAGGCATTGACCTGAAAAGTTTTTCAATGTGTCTTTTTTAAAAGTGTAAACAGATGCAGCAGAAGGATCACTCATTGTGCACCCTGCTGGGTGCCATTCCTTGACTAAACACTTTACATACATGAACTCATGTTATTCTCAAAACCATTGCAATGTTAGGGAAGGTTACAGCTTTTTGTTCATGTAGAGAGCCTGGGGCCTAACCAGTTTGAGTTATTTGTCCAGGGATCTAGGGACACATCAGTGGTAAGCTTTATGTCCAAGTTCAAACTCAGCCCACTCTCAAGTTTATTCTTTAAGCATCTCACTATTGCATTCTGGGAAATAGAATATCTGTGAATAAACCTTATTTTCTCCTTTGAAAATATTATCAGTGATTTTCACTTTGTTTCAGCTGAGATATGTTGATCAAGTGATGTTAACATTTCTAGGTATTACCCAAGAGCAGCAAAAATGAGAGGTGGGCCCTAGAATGGTATCTCAGTGGTTAGAGACACTTGCATATGTACCTGACTACCTGGGTGCAATCCCTAGGTCCCATGTAGTGGTAGAATCAACCCCTGAGAGTTGTCCTTTGACCTCCATACACGCTCATGCACAAAAAACTTTATTTTAGAGAAAGAAGGGGGAAAACTTGGAGATGATTCAACCAATAAGGCATTGCCTTGCAATTATAAGGACCTCAGTTTACACCCCAGAACTCACATGAAAAATTCACATGACACTCTCTTGCAATTCCTGTGCTGATAGAGTAGAGAGAGACAGATTTTTACACACACACACACACACACACACACACACTCACGAGGAATTGAACTCTCATACTCCCATGATTTCTGTGGTGGGGGAATGAATGTGGCCAGTAATTATACCATCCATACTTATGTAGGATGTATAGTTATATTCTCTTGTCATCTAGTTTTATTTTCCAAGGAGTTGTGCACAGCCTTCTGAGACTTTTGTAAGGCATAAACATGACTGTCTTTGAAGGCATTGTGGATAAATTTTACATCTTCCTCATGGCTTCCCACACAAGAGACTTGGCTCTAACTCTGGTTTTAAGTCCTGTGAACCATTTATTCGCCTCCATCTTGTTCATGGTAAGAAATCCCCCCTGGCTTCTTTTCCCTCATGTCTGCTCTAACTTTTCTTCCCTGTCCTGTTTATATACTAAAATGGAGTAAAAAAAATCTCAAAGATTTGGGGATAGACAGAACTGATTTCTAGGAACAGTTTTTCTTTGCATGTATTTACCTTACATGGTTCCATAAGGGCCTTTTAATAAAAATATATAATGTATTTTGACCTTCTTCACTCTACACTCTCTCTTTCCTCCTCTTTTCCCACAAATCTCCTTTGTTTTCCCAGATATTTTGGTTCTACTTTTATGTATATAATTTTATAGATCTATATAATATCTAGGTTCTACAAGTGGGGAAAATATATTTGTCTTTGTGAGTTTTGTTCAATTCATTTAGAACACAATTTTGTTCTTTATGACTGAATACAATTCCAATGTGTGCATGTGCCACATATTCTTTAATTTTTTCCTCTGGGGACAGACGTCTATGCTGGTTCCATAATTTAGCACTGTAAACAGTACTGTGACCTCTTATACTCATGGTATGAGAGAATTAATATTTCAGAAATGGTTATAATACCAAGAGTATCCACAGTACATGAAATCCACATTAAAATTCCAATAGTACTCTTCATAGAAGTATAAAATCATCTTATATTCACAATGAGACACAAACCAGTCACCATTGCTAGGTCAAAAACCTGTGGCAAGACATAATTTAGGCCCTAGGAGAGAACTTACTGCTCTTATTCTACCAAATGGATATAGTATCAAACCAACTTGTAATGGTTGACTGTTGCACTCATCTATTAATGCATCCGAGAAACTTCTGTCTGCAGGAGATAGTGATAAATACAAAGGCTCACAACTGGCCAAGGTGGAGAGAATAAGAGACTGTGTGATGTGCTCAACTCTAAACAGCACATCTATATTGCAGTGTTTTCTCCAAAGGCTCAGGGATCACTATGAAAGAGAAGACAGAGAGACTGTAAGGGTCAGACATGGTGAATTAACACAAGAAGAACACCCATCCATGAATATATGACCAACACAAATTGGACTTGATGTGTAAGAAAATGTAAAAGAGAAGACAAAGTTGGGTGTGTAGTAAAGGGACTTATATCTGAGAGGAGATGGGGCAGGAGTGAATGTGGCCAAAACTCATTGCATGAAATTCTCAAAGAAATAATAAAACAAAAAGACTCATACAGAAGCACAAAAGATGAAGTCAGAGCAATCCTGAACAAAGTAACAATGCGGGGTTATGCCATTACCTGACTTCCAATGGTCAGATTCTCCAGAGCCACAGTAACAAAAAGAAGCATCCTATTTCCCTAAAGACAGATCTACAGATCAATGGAGAAGAACTGAAAATATAGACCTATTTCTGACGTGTTTGTTTTTCTTTCTTTCTTTCTTTCTTTCTTTCTTTCTTTCTTTCTTTCTTTCTTTCTTTCTTTTTTTGCATTAATTCATCCTGATTCCCAATATCATGACACCTGCATAGCAGATTCTGCCATAGCACCCAATTTTAAATAAGAAAGGATCTGTTTTAATGTATCAAAAAAAAAAACTTGATAGCACAGGTCAGCCTCTTTGGATCAACTACTCTGCATTTTTTTTTTCAGTTTTTGGTAACAGAGTATCTTGATATGTAGCAACTTGAACAGTACCTTTCATCATCTTATCTAATAGTTTTAATTGTACTAAAAATTTAAAATCAAGAATTGGCTGAATCTGCAGTCTTGTCAGAGTACAGATCTACTCTGATCTAATTAACAAAGTTACTGGGATTGGTTCCTTTTGGATATTGTACTAAGATCCCTTTGTTTCTGGCCATGTGGCTGCCCCATAGATCGTCAGGTAACATGGTAGCTGCCTTTACTAAGGTAATCAAGGAAAAAGATAGGAGAGAGAAAGCAGGAAAAATAATACCAGTCTTTAATGACTTAAATATGGAGACGGCATCTTAACACCTGTCATATTCTACATAGCTATTCACTTCCTTCTATAGTTAAGAGGAAGAGATTGCACAAGGTAGTTGTGTATGTCACTTTGTTGTCATCCTATGGTATCTAAGGAAACTGTTCTAATTTGTTTTTGTTGTTATGATAAACACCTTGATCAAAAGCAACTTGAAGAGTTGCAGTTTACCATATTGCAGTTTACCACTAAAGAAAATCAGGTCAGGAGCTCATGTTGTGAACCTAGAGGCAAGAACTGAAGCAGAGGCCATGGAGGAATGTTGTTTACTGGCTTGCTTTTCTTCACGGATTGCTCAACCTCTTTTCTTATAGGCATGGCAATGCTGATATGCTCATAGATCAATCTGATGTAGGTAATTTCTCATTTGAGGATCCCTCCTCTTACTACTCTAGCTTGTGTCAGTTTGGCACAAACTAATCAGCAATGTATCAAATTAAAGTGACAAAGGGTTAGTTAAGATTGGAAGTGGCCCAAGGGTTCTGTTCTAATGGGAGTAGTAGATGGAAACCTGCCATGGCAGGAACATGGAGAGGAACAAACTGATATATCTGGATGCAGAACATGGGGTGGAACAAATTGTGATTTTCATAACAATCCTTTCACCCAAACTGCCAAGCAGTCCCACCAACATTACCTTTGGAGGCCTCACATCTTCCTTAGCTTCTGCATCCTCCTTCTATGCTGGAGGACCAAGTCTTTACATACGTATGTTTGTGCATCACTCACCATCTACATCATAGCTACGACTGTGAATGCAGGAAGGTGGGAATCATGGGAGAACACACGGAAAGTTGATGATTGTATGTAGTTAAGAGTCTGAATTCTGGGGGTTGGAGAGATGGCTCACAGGTTAAGAGCATTGGGTGTTCTCCCAGAGGCCCTGAGTTTAGTTCCCAGCAGCCCCATGGTGGCTCATAGTTTTTTTTAAAATATTTATTTATGTATTATGTGTACAATGTTCTGTCTGGGTATATGCCTGAAGGCCAGAAGAGGGCACCAGACCTCATTACAGACTTTTGTGAGCCACCATGTGGTTGCTGGGAATTGAACTCAGGATCTTTGGAAGAACAGGCAATGCTCTTAACCACTGAGCCATCTCTCCATTCCTAGTTATCTATAATGGGATCTGATGCTTTCTTCTGGCATGCAGGTGCACTCGCAGGCAGAGCACCATATACATAAAATAAATAAATCTTTAAAAATTATTAGGGGCTGGAAGGATGGCTAAGAGTTTAAGAGCACTGGTTGTTCTTCCAGAGGTCTTGAGTTAAATTCTCAGAAACCACATGGTGGTTCACAACCATCTATAATGAGATCTGACGCCCTCTTCCGGCATGCAGGAAGAACACTGTATACATAATAATAAAGAAATCTTAAAAAAAAAATAACAAGAGTCTGAGTTTCAAAGTGTTTTGTTGCTTCTCCATTTAGTCCCTTTGTAATCCCAGGAAAGCTATGCAAAGTCTTATGTGAAAAACCTTTGTTTTTTTTTCTCTAATTTGTTATAGGTACAGCCCCAGAAAGTTGTGTTAATATTAAACACACGAAGAGATGTTGGGCATCTGTCAGTGGTGCTGGCTTTCTTGTCTGAACCTCTGCAGATTCGTATGACCATCACATGTAGCCTCTGGAGAGACACTGAGAAGATCAGACCCAGAATGCTACATAGCAGAGTTCTAGCTTCCTGATTTTTGTATGATTTTCCACCTTTTCCATTTCTCCTCTGGAATTACGTTTATTGAACTATAAAATTATAAAGTTAAATAAAGAACAAAAAGGTTTTGAATTTTGGTGCCCATTCTTCTGGTTGGTTGCAGATGGAAGATTATTTGTGGTGTGGGCAGGCAGTTTTTAGGTGCTTCTGACAGTCTGAGAGCTAGTACACTTCCGCTTCCTCACTCTGAATTCAGTGACGCCACATGGTAACTCACTGTCAGTCATGATGGGACATTTGTACTGTGGGTATCTGTGGAGACTGAAACACAATACTTCCCTTTGTATCTACTATGAAAGGACTGACATACATTTTCTGTGGCACAAATTAATGCAGATCCCCATAGGAAAGGAAGAGGAGATCACTCCCATGTCTACTGAAGAAACAGAATGGGAGACATGGGAATGAGTGATGATTCAAAGTCACTTTTCCTGTTTAGGTGATACCTATCTTCTTCTCTGCACTGATATTCAGTTTTCAAACTTTAGAGAACATCTTGCTTGAGTCGGTCTCTTAGTTATTGGTCTACTGCTGTGAAGAGACACCATGACCATGACAAGTATTATGAAAGAGAGCATTTAATTGGGAGCTTTCTCATAGGTTTAATTATTTATCATCATGGCAGGGAGCATGGTAACATGCATGGCACTGTAGCAGTACCTGCAAGCTTATGTCCTGATGCAGAGAGAAAGAGAGGAGAGAGAGAGGAAGAGAGAGAGAGAGGGCGGGAGAGAGAGAGAGAGAGAGAGAGAGAGAGAGAGAGAGAGAGAGAGAGAGAGAGAGAGTAGCATGGGCTTTGAATCCCCCAAAAGGGTCACACCCCCAATCCTTCTCAAATAGTACTACTCCCTGATGATTAAGCATTCAAATATATGTGCCAATAGGAGCCAAATGTTGCCATCATACCTGTATTTCTTGAGTAAAAAGAATTTTCAGGCCTAGTTTATCATCTTCTGATCATGTTCCCTTTTCTGTTTCTTATAAGTATCTGAGAATTTAAGAATTTTATAATGTCCAGATATATTAATTGTAAAGATTAAGCTCTCATTCCTTTCAACTTAGCTACTTTAAATACTATTAATGCTGTGGCAGTATTAATGCACACAAAAACATGCTTAGATCCTAGTAATGGCATTCTCCCAATTCTTTCAATCATTCTACCTCAAGATCTGATGGCCAGAGACCTCTACTGAGACAGTTTACCAATGGCTACATGGTAAAACACCCAGGTCTTTTTTTTTTTTAAGTCTATTTTTTTTTAACATATGCTGGAAGGGGAAAAGGTGTGGTGTGATGGGGAAAAGTAGAGAAGTGGATTGGGAAGTACTTAGATATTCTTCCTTCTTGCTGTGCAGTTCTGATGGTCTCCAAAGCAGAGAAATATGGTCACAATCATAAGTGCTACCCAGAAAGAGCTAATGACATAATCATGGACTTTATACTGCCAATTATTACAATTTCCCAAGGCAACTCTCTTGTCATATTTAATCCAACAAAAATTGCAGGTGAGAGGCAACTGGCATTGAGGGTCCTAGGCCCAGGGTTGCCACACTCATTAGAGCAAGCATCTAAAAGAATAACGCCAACCACAATAAATGATGCCTGCAGAAGCCATTAGGCAAGGTGACATGTTCACTTAGGGTGATGTATACTGATCATGTAAAACATGCACACTGTATAATGTGATTATACAAATGCAGCCAGCTTTAAGAGAGGTAGCAAAACCAAGGGTGGAGCCTAGCTCTGCAGAAAAAGCTGGTTTGTCTCTGTGTGTGACCTCCAGGTTTTAGGCAGGAAGGCTAGCATATTTCTGTAATTTATTGCTTCATTGTGCATTTGTAATTCAATCCTTTGTTTATTAATTCAACAGTTGTTCATTTAGTTCTATGTAAGAAAAACTGGTAAATATCTGAGATATAATGGTGGTTAAAATTTAGCCTGGTTTTTCCTCACATGAAACTTATTATAGTCTAACAGAGGCACATGAGGATTTGCAAGTGGTCAACACTGACTACATGTACAAATAAATGCTCCCAATAAAAGGTCCTGGGAACAATGGGAGTAGATGATGAAAGAGTATGCCTAGGCATGTAGCAATTATGCTGTTATTCATTGTACACTTACATTGTATGTATTGGCTAGCATCCTCAACAATTTATGCACACCTCAGAATGTAATCTTAATTGGAAATAAGGTCCATCCAGATGTAGCTACTTAAAGATCTTGAGAGGCACTAAGTTTATGGTGGGTTCAAAATCAAGCAACTGCAGCAGATGGTCTTCTTAGAAGAGACTGTAGACATGCATGAAAAGATAAATGGAAGAAAGCCATGGGAAGACTGACCGACAAGATGAACCCATAGCTAAGAATGTGAAGAGCCATGATATTCTGGGAGAGGAAAGGAAGAGTCTCTGAAATGGATTAAGAAAAATGTTGTGGATCTCAAGTGGCTGCAGTGGGCCCCAGAGCAGTCAGTCCCAGGAAGGGAAGGCACACAAGACCACACCACCGATCTCTGAAGGTGGCTTGTCCTGGGCAGCGAGTCACATGACAGTGGCAGGCAAGAGACAGATGAATAGGTATGACATGCAAAGTGAAGTTGAATATTTATTAAGTGGGTTATGTAGGGAAAGGGAAAAGTGGAGAAGAGCAGAGAGAGAGAGAGAGAGAGAGAGAGAGAGAGAGAGAGAGAGAGAGAAGAGAGAAAGAGAAGGGAGAGACAGAAGCTGCCTCGCTGAGGAGACAGAAAAGATAGAGACTCAGACTACAAGCAGGAAGGAAGATCTGCCTGCCTCAGAGGGCAGTGGATGGAGTGGGCATGGCTTGTCTCTTAAAGAGACAGAACATATCATTACATTCCCATCTCTTTTTTATAATAAAAAGGTGGGAGGTTGGTACAACAGGTTAATGAAATTGGGGTGGTGGATTCTCAGGACTGCTTCCTGCTTATTTGTGGGTGTTGTCTTAGGAGGGACCCAAAAAGGTTGGGTGCTGGTCACATTCTGGTGTAGCTGGTCTATTTCTTCCTGTCTGGTTTTTGTGGTATGGAAATGTCTGGTGTCTCTTACACCTATTTAAAGTATTGGCAGAACAGAGGACAAAGTTAAATTAAGGGGAAAAATTTAGGATCAAGGAATTGAGGGGGGTGTATCTGACCTGCTTAAAATAGATACCCAATTTGGCTCCCTGGAACTCACAAGAATTCTTTGGGTTGTGAAAACAGAAATTTTAGACATATACATTGTATAGAAAGTAGCATATTTATGTCAGAATGACTGTGTCAGATATTTTTGCACAATGAAAAGTATTTTTAAGACTATGGAAGGCAGTGTGAGAGAGAAATTTGATAACATGTATTTGTCCTCACACCTTTATAACTTGCAGGTCCTGTATTTGTATTTTACTAAAATTTGTTTGGTGAGGTTGTCCTTTTAAACTGACAAAACCTCTGAGCTGTCAAACTGCATCAGAGATCTTTGAGAAGGATGAAATGTTACTTGAGTTATTGATTTAAAAACGACAGAAAAGTTACTTGGTTGGCACCTAGAGCTACTCCTCAGGGTCCTTCATAATCACTGAAGGTTGTATTTGCCTTTTGCTGTTTAGTACAGGGTCTGCCAGGCTCCAGAAGATCCTGTGGGGTAGGAAATCTGTAGGAAGACAAGCCTACCTTGACCTGAACAGCTAGGCTATCAGTTCTAGATTCTGTCCACTGTTTAGTGATCTTCAGCTTAAATGAAAGGCAGTTTTTCCCAGTGGTCAGTGCTTGGCAGTTGAAGTGAATTGTGGATGGATGTTGTTTTGTGCCCATTTGTCTTCTGTCTTCTTTGGAGGAAATAGAGTGCTGCTGCTAGGAGCCAAACTGTCTCTTTTTGTTATGAAAAGTTTTTTTTTTTTTATTTTTCGAGACAGGGTTTCTCTGTAGCTTTTGGTTTCTGTCTTGGAACTAGCTCTTGTAGACCAGGCTGGCCTTGAACGCATAGAGATCTACCTGCCTCTGCCTCCTGAGTGCTGGGATTAAAGGCGTGTGCCACCGCCATCCAGCTTGAAAAGTTTTTTAATAATTAAGTATTTAAATGCCATATTCCTCAGATCTCTGAACAGTTGAGGGCTATTTATCAGGTATAACTACAGTATTGAATCTGCCTGGAGAGCTGGGTCTGAGCTTGACTGTACTGTCTCTTAACAGGTAAGATTTACACTCATAAAAAGATGGAAAGAAAAAAAACTTCTTGCAATAGAAGGTTAACGGCAGAACTGACAATAGTATAGAACATATTAATATATTTTAAGTGAGGGTTGGATTAAATATAAAGATTTTTGTAAGAGACTTAAAAGTACATACCAGTTTAAAACATGAGACTTATTGTTTTGTAGTCTGAAATGAGATGCGATGAACAGACAATTTTAACATCTAACAGTAAACATAGGTGTATTTAAGTTATATGTATGAACATACACACAGAGTAAAGTGGAATTGGGTGAATCCTCTTGGTGGGCCCTACCAAAGGCATGCCACTGCACAAGACACACATGTAACAGAGTCAGCAAGACAAATTTAGAGACAAAAACATAAGCAAACTGGGGAACCAGGCAGGGAATAACTCAGTAAAAGATGGTGGAACTTGGTCACCTGACCTCAGTCAAAATGGCAGCAGTCACATGGTGTATGAATAAAGTCACTCAGTTAAGATGGCAGTGAAGTCACCTGACTTCAGTTTAAGATGGTGGTAAGGTCACATGACCCTAGTCAAAATGGCAGCAGTCACATGGTGTATGAATAAAGTCACTCAGTTAAGATGGCAGTGAAGTCACCTGACTTCAGTTTAAGATGGTGGTAAGGTCACATGACCCTAGTCAAAATGGCAGGAGTCACATGCTATATGGAATAGCCCAAATCTTTGAGCTTCAGGGATTTTAGGCTTCATAAGAGAGACCTGGAGGCATGATCCACCCTGTTGCTGAGCTGCCAGGCCACAAGCCATGGTGGGGAGCAAAAGGCTAGAATTGAAAACAGCTGCCTCATGGATCTGACCAATCTTATTGGCAGCAGTAGTGGTAGCAGAGATAGTTTGAGGAAACTCTTTTCATTTCCTTGTTGCATTGACAGTAGTTAGAAAACTCTCATAAATGTGGGGCCAGTGGGACACCAGGGGACTGAGGGTATGAGTTGAAGAAGTAAGGAATTAGGCCTGTGGCTTTAGGACCTCTAAAAGGCATCCATCCCGGGGGGAAGGAACAGACATGGATGACTTGCTACCCAAAGCTGAAACTGTGAAAACCCACCAAAATGGTGACACTACAAGGCCTCCAAATGGCCTTTACCAAAACAAAAACAAAACAAGTAACACAAAGGGGAAAAAGAAAAGGAAAGGGAAAAAAAGAGAAAGAAAAACTGAGGGACTCTGGGCCTCCAATCAAATGCACCACACAGAGTGTGCAGTGCTAGTGTAAAGGACTGACCCCGGCTCAGTAGGGTCACAATTTTAGCTAAGGGAAGCAATCCAGTGAAGGGCTCAACCATAGCAGAAAGGTGGAAAGATGGTGTTGTGCTTGGAAATCGCACTCAGGCATATGGAACACGTGATTGTCATAGAAAAAATATCTGGTTCTGGATCCTGACCCTGGGAGAGGGGCTTGGGGCAGAAGAGCCATTCGAGTTACAACATCAATGTAGTGGATTAATTAAAAATGCTGTGGATCCTCAAGTAGCTACAGTGGCAGAAACACTGCAGGTCCCCAGGCAGCGGCAAACAGCAGACCATGTGGTGATAGGAAAGGGACAGCAAGTCCTGAGAGCAGCCAGTCCCAGGCAGGGATGGCCACACGACCACGTTGCAGGTCTTCGAAGGCAGCTGGTTTGGGTGGTGAGCCACGTGGCAGCAGTGTGCTGGTGGCAGGCAAGAGACAGACAAATAGGCATGCCATGCAGAGTGAGGTTGAATAGGTTGAATATTTATTTAGTGGGTTATGGAGGGTGAAGGAAGAAAAGGAGAAGAGGAGAGAAAGAGAGAGAGAAGAGAGAAGAGAAAGGAGAGAAAGAGAAGGGAGAGACAGAAGCTGCCTCTCTGAGAGAGAGACAGAAAAGGAAGAGAATCAGGCTGCAAACAGGAAGGAAGATCTGCCTGCCTCAGTGGGCAGGGGATGGAGTGGGCATAGCTTGTCTCTTAAAGAGACAGAACTGATCATTACAGTCTCCCCTCATCATTTTGAAAGAACATGGCCCCACAAAAGCCTTTATTTTAAACACTTGGCCTCTAGATCTGGGAAATAATAACTTTCCATGTGTTAAGCTTTCCAGTATCCACGATTTGTTATAGCATCCACAAGACGTGAACATACCCACTAAATGATTAAGTGTTCAGAGTTGTGCTGTGACTATCTGATGTGGGGAGATATGAGGTGCAGCTCCCATTTTTGAGTTACTCTGAGAAAGTCAGGTTGATACTGAAAATCCTCTACTAAGAGCTCTGTACAGGATAAGCTCTTGGGCTGTGGGGATGCAGGAGAGTGTTATGGCATTTCCATCATTGCCTAGAGCCAAATATCTGTGATCACCTCACATGCCAAGCCGCCTAAGGCATGGCTGCCCCCACCCTCCCCGTTATATAACACCTCATTCTTAAGGACTGGGTATCCTAGTTAGCTTTGTGTAATACCTGAGGCAATTCACTCACAAAGAGAAAAGGGTTGCTTGGCTCACAGTTCAGGAGGTTGCTGTCCAAAATTCAGCAGCTCCATTCTTTGAGGCTTTACTGAGCTCAGTATGGGGATGGGGTGGGGCTGTTATACTGAGCGAGGAAGCATTTTGAGCTAAGTAACTTTCCCATTCATGAACACTCCCCAGGATCTTAAACCTATATACCAGGCCTTTGCAATTACTCACCATAAAACCGGAGCAGATTAAGATTTGGAGAGACTAAGGAGAGAAGGAAATAGGTGCTAAGGTGGTTTGAGTTAGAATGGGCTCTCATGGATTCATATGCCTGGTCCCTAATTAAGGGAACTGTTTGGTACTGATTAGGAGGTGTGGCCTTGTTGATGGGGTATTGTCACTGGAGTGGACTTGGAGGTTTAAGAAGCCCATGTCAGACCTGGTGTATAGGTCTCTCTACCTGTTGCCTTTGGACCAGGGCATAACTTTCAGTGATGACTCCAGCACTGTGCCTTCCCGCTATCATGGACCCCACCAGAATGGTCATGAAATTACCACTCTGGAATTGTACATAAGGCACAATTAAGAGAGTTTTCTCTTATAAGCTGTCTTAGTAATGGTGTTGCCTCTCAGCTATAGGGTAGTAACTTAAACAGAAGATGGTACCAAGGATTGGGATATTGCTATGGCAGATCTGACTGTGCTACTGTTTAGAGGAATGTGTGCCTTGGATTAGGAATTAATTATTAGGATTCATGTTCATCCTAGTAGAAGCATGAGAGACAGTAGTGCTAGGGAGCCTTTGAACTATAGAGGTTAGGCTCAAGGGTTTCAGAGAGGGAGCTGTGGAAAGTCCATTCTCATAATATTTTGGCAAACAATAGAGCTGCTTTCTGCCCTTGTTCTAAAAATCTTCCTGAGACTAAACCGAAGAGTCAGATCAATGGCATTGGCAGAGGAGCTTTCAAGATAGCCTAGAGCTGACTGTGTTGTGTGGTTATTACTAATCACTCTTATGCAGATCTATACTGAAAATAAGCAAGCTGGACAAAGGCAAAATGTAGAGTTTGAGGAGAAAAGGAGCACCTGGATGTGTAATGGGGTTAAGTCCAGTAACAGAAAGTTTAAAGAATCAGCAGACTCAGATGGAAGGGAGGGAGTGGTGACCTCAGGGCAAGGCCCCACCCAGCTAAGCTTCCATACCTGTGAAAAGGAGCTAAAGAAAAGCTTAAACAATGAAGGAAACTCTCAGCAGCAGAAAACAGCCACAAATGTAATTAAAGGAGAAAAGAAATTTAAAATGTGAAGTTTGAGGAGAAAGAAGCACCAGGAAATACTGTTGGAGCCAAGTCCCATGCTCAGGGGGATGAAAAGTGTGAATGAAATAAACATAGTGGTGACCTCAGGGCAAGACCCTTCAGAGCTAATCCTGTCTTCTGTGAAAGGGTAGGCCTGAGGGATCTCTTAGGCCTCAACAATAATGCAAAATTTATGCAAATATAATTCAAGGAGGAACTAGATTCCAGCCCTAGTCAGTATAGGACATGGCAACTTTGGCCATGTGGTTCTGGGTATAGTCAAGAAGGATTCTGGAATCTTCCTCAACTATTAAATAAAACCACCAAGGTGAGACATGTGTCAAAAAATTCCTGCTTGGAGGCCCAGAGAGGCCATTGCTTCAAGCTCTAGAAGTAAAGCCTAGATTGCATTGGAGACCCCAAGATGCTGAAGATGCCAGATCCCTGGGATATGCAGACAGGGCAAGAAATCAGAAAGAGTGAGGGTGGGGGCTTCAGTCAGCAAAGCTAGAAGAGAAGAGCCATTTAATCCATTGCCATTGGATGTAGAGATACAGGATTTGGAGTTTGACATGACTTTTGCTCTTGCTTTGGTTCAGTATTTTTTAACTATGCTCCATTCCCTCCTTTTAGAAATGGTAATGTACTCTCCATACCATTGTATTTTGGAAGAATGTGATGTGATTTTTTTAATTTTGATTTTATAGGAAGCTACACTAAGAGACTGCCCATGAGTCTCAGAAGAGACTTTGGACTTTTAAACAAAATTGAGACTGTGAAAGTATGGTGACTTCTGAAGTTGGGCTGAACTAATTTTGTGTTATGATATGGCTATAATCCATGGAGCTAGGAAGCAGAATGTAGTGATTTGATTAAGAATGGCCCCCATAGGCTTATATGTTTGAATGTCTGGTTCCCAGTTAGCAGAATTGTTTTGGAAAGGGTTAGGAGCTTTGTTGGAGGTGTCACTGGGGTGGTCTTTGAGGTTTCAAAAACCATGCCAGACCCGGTATCTTTCTCTCTTATTTTTTAAAATTTTTTTTGAATTTATTTATTTATTAAAGATTTCTGTCTCTTCCCCGCCATTTCCCTCCCCCTCCCCCAATTAAGTCCTCCCCCCTCAGCAATCAGGGTTCCCTGTCCTACCTGCTGTTTTTGGGTCAGGATGTAAGAAAGTCCACAAGTTAATTACTTTTCTTTTATAAACTGCCTTGGTCATGGTGCTTTCCCATAGCAATAAAGCAGAAACTGAGGCAGAGATTGTCCAGATCTTCACCATAGGATTCAAAATAGATGGAATGAGCTTTTGTGGAAGAAAGAGAATAGGAAGTTGAAGTGACAGGCAAATATTCGGTGGGTGACGAGTTTGATTTATCTGGGTGATATCCATCTGAGAATAGCTCATAAGCCAGTGCATTACGAACTGGAGTGAAGGGAGCATTTTCGCCTATTGTTAGTTCTAGTCTTCTTGTTTTAGGTGAGTTACCTCTTATTAAAACCCAAATGAGATGTATGTGGTGGTAGATATCTTTAGTTCCAGAATTCCAGAGGTGGAGGCAGGCAGATCTCTGAGTTTTAGGCTGGTGTAGTTTACATAGCAATTTCCAGGACATCCAAGGCTACATAGTGAAACATTGTCTCGAAACAAAGCAACAGCACCAAAAGACCTAAAAACAAAAAGTCCACTCGTTCTTTCTGCCATCACATGACATTACTCAGGCCTCAGGTATTTTGTCACACTGTAGACTACAAGATGACAGACAAAGAAGAGGGTCTCCAGAGAGGCTAAGTAACAGGGCAGGCTTTACTGGGGAGGCATGGAACTCCATGGGAAGGGAAATAGAATAGATTTTGAAGGTGGACTGGGATCAGGTGAGAATGAAATAGGAGGGATCAGGTTTAGGGGGGCAGGGAAATGAAGGGAGAGACAACTGGAATTGGAGGGCATTTAGGGGCCGATGAGAAAACCCAGTGCAGTGGAAACTTCCTGGAATCTATGAGCGTGACCCTAGTGAGGATGTCTAGTAATGGATGATGTGGAGCCTGACCCATCCATCTCCTGTAACTAGGTAAAACTCCCAGTGGTGCAACACCAACCTAGCTACAAAACCTTTGACCTACAAATGCCCTGCCACAGGGTGGTGTAGAACTTGTGGGCATGGTCAACCAATGACTGATATAATTTGAGGCCTATGTCACAAGAGAAAGCCCATGCCTGACAGTGCCTGGATGACCAGAAACCAGAGGCTGGATAGGTCAGAGACCTAGGATAGAATCAATTATGACTGGCAAAAATAAGTAAGTAAGTAAGTAAATAAATAAATCAACGAAATGATTCCTAATGATGTTCTGCTATACTCATACATCTGTGCCTATCCCAGTAGCCTTGAGAGTCCTCTGGCAGCTGTAGGGAACAGGTTCTGAGACCCACAGTCAAGCCATAAGTAGAGAAAAGAGCCCATTTGGAGGTCTCCATCATACTCCCCCCTTGGAGCTTAGAGCTTGAGGAACACCATGGAAGAGCAGGAAGGTAAATTGTGGGAGCCAAAGGGATGAAAGAGGCCAGGAGAGCATAGCCACAGACTCAACAAAGCAGTGCTCATGGGGGCTCACAGAGGCTGAAGTGGCGGTCACAGAACCTGCATAGGTCTGTGTTTCATCCTTTGCATACATATAATGGTTGATGGCCCAGTGTTTTTTTGGGGGGGTACTCCTGACAATGGGAGTAGCGCTGCCTCTGACTCTTTTGAATGCTCTAGGGACCCTTTCTCTCCTACTGTGTTGCCTTGCTCAGTCTTGATGTGAGGGTTGATGGCCCTACAAGGCCTGCTCTTTTCAGAGGGGAATGTACCTCAGGGAGAGGGTAGGTGGAATGGAGCTTGGAGGAGTGGAGGGAGAGGAAGTTGTGGTGAAGATGAATTATATTAGAGAAGAATAAATAAAACTTTATAAAGAAGGGGGGGGGGTCTTGCTGAGCCCTATGTGTCTCTATTGAACTCCAAGTAGAAACTATTGGAGTGAATGTAGTCAGGAGACTAACATACTTAATGGTAAGCCAAGGCTTGCTCCTTGACCTCTATGAGAAGTAGCAGACTATTTAGCTTTTCTAGGTGTAAAAGCCTAAAAACACCTTCTGGATCTTGGATACTACTTGTAAATTGTGGTACGGGATTGCTACTTTTCTAAAGATATTAAATGTCTCCTTCAAGGAAAAATTTTTCTTGATGTTCCTAATGCAAACTTGAAGCACAATTAATAAAATCTCAGGGTCAGAAATTGGGGTTCAACCTGAAGATCCGAAAAGCAAAACAGCCAGCCACTGGCTCTAACCTTGACCTCAGTCTGAAATGACGATTCTGCCTCTTGGAATCTCAGAATGAGACTGTCTGTTGAGAGCTGTTTCCCCTCATTTTATAATCCTCTCTAGGGCTGGGATTAAAGGCGTGCACCACCATCATTAAAGGCATGTGCTGCCCGGTTTCCATGGCAACTAGTATGGCTACTGTGATTAAAGGTGTGTGTCATTATGGCTACTGAGATTAAAGTTGTATGTCATTGTGGCTACTGGAATTAAAGGTGTGTGTTGCCACTATCTTGTCTGTAAGGCTGACCAGTGGGACTGTTTTACTCTCAGATCTTCAGGCAGTCTTTATTTATTATAATGACAGTGCATAAACTTAGTACAGAATTTGCAGAATTGCTACCATTAAACAAAAAAGAAAGTATATACATAGTCATAGATTGTAGAGCCTGTATTTGGAAGGGAAGAGGTAGAGAGGAACTCTCATCTCATCGAAAAGATGGCAAATAGGCCAAGCAGAGGAAGAAAGTACACAAATGTAGACTCAGGCAAAATGTCACCAATGAGTCTTCTCTTTACACGTCAGTGGGCAGAGAACAGTCGATCTCCTAGGCTCAAGTTTCAACTATTCCGTACTTCAGTTTCCTCATTTATCAAATGAGAATAACAGTAAGATGCTACCCAGGAGGGTTCCAAACTCTCTCCTGCCCAGGTAGACAGATAATGCTCAATAAATGACAATTCTACTTAGAAAATCACAGAGGACCACAGATTGACTGGGGATCTAGCCTGGATATTGTGGTGGGCCCTTCCTGTACTATGGACAGACTAAATAATCATGGTTATCATAATCACAGTGGCAAGTATGGTGGAGCACCCACTGTTTTTCAGGGAGCACTCAACTACATGGTCTGTGTAGGTGGCTTCATTCAGTCCTGATGCTTGCCCAGTAAAATTGCTACTTTTGTCACAATTTCTAGAAAAAAAGAGCAGGGGAGAAAGCAGCAGCGAGAGAGTAGTCCCAGCATTATCCACTTTGCCCTGTGCCTCTGCACCAAGAGCACCGTGGAGACCCGGGGAGGTTGTTGACTTGATAGCTGAATGAATATATGGACAGAATGGCTGGCTGGTGGTAAAGAAACTGATTTGGGGTTCCTAAGATCCAGTTTGGTTTCAGTCTCTACTCTTGTGGACTTTTATTTCTCAACCAACAAAGTTCTAGACATTTCTAGAACATTTGCTGGGTTTGTTTCTCCCCTTCTGAGAGTTGAGCTAGGAGTCACTGCACTTCATTCCTTTTCTGAGGCTCCAATTACCTGCTAATTGGCATGCAAGGACTTCCCCACCACTGATCCTGAGAGGGAGCAGAAACTGAGAATCATGCCTATTAAGTCATTTTATGATCGTCGTTATGTAATACAGAGCATCTGGAGCCTGAGAAATCATTGTGAGCTTTTATTTTGTTTTAAGTGTAACTATCTCCTCACACCCTTCTTTCTCTGAGTGATAGCAACCACAACTATAATTAGTCTCCCATCCTCAGGCAAGAGCTTGGGGTGGATGGCTTCCCTTCCCTTTCAATTTCAACAGGAATCAAATCTTGTCCCAGTCTTGTCATGAGGCCACCATGCACCAGGTACCTACAGGAGCTGATATATCTCAAATTCATATGGGAGGAATGGCTCTTACAAAGGTCTATTACCCTTTTATGAGTTGGTTTAGAGATCACGGTGTGGGCTATCTATAAGGGATGAGGTAAGGACTTAGTTCAACACAGTGGGCTAAGCTCAAGAGAGATTCCAGGTGTCACAGCCTGTTATTAAGCATACGCCTCTTCTTGCTTCGTGGATCCATGGCAGACATTCATGTCTAGTCTTACCCCAGGTCAGGGCATCTTGACCAATACAATGAGCGTGAAAATGACGTAGCCACCCTTCTGTCCTTCAAGCCTTATGAGTTCCTATCTTCCTTCTCTACTTGAAAATCTAATGGGGGAAACTCTAGGACTGTCTAAAGAACTGTGGGATGGATAGAGACCGAGGGTACCCGAGAGCCTGAGTCACTACACAGAGCAGGGCTGCCTGGTCAGAAACAGTTGGGCTGCTATGCGGAGAAGCATTAAACTTTAATTGTGTTAAGCCACTGACATTTTAGGATTGTATTGTAACAGTAGTTAGCCAAGCTTGACTAATTTAGCTACCAATTATTGATGTAGCATAAGTCTAGATACTTTGCAACATCTGGGGTTTCAATGCTCACAACACTGCCCGTTTTTCTCAGATTTAGAGGAAATTTCAAAGATGTTTTTTCAGTTTGTCCAAGGACTCATAGTCTGTAAATGGAAATGCTAAGATTTGAATTTGATATTCTAATAGAACAAATAAATAAAATCTAAGTCATTTGCATAGTACTGAGCAAGGATTTTGTTTGTCTATTTGTTTTCATTGCTGAAGGCACCAAAAGCTGTCAGAGTAGGAAGAACAAAGGCTAGGAACAGGCTAAGACCGAAACTGAGTCTGAGGCAGAGTAGATAGGGATTGTGTCTGTTTCTTCTGCGGGGGTACAACTAGAAATAAGAAATAAGACTCTTGTCATTTTCTGGTTTTTTTCTTCCTCTTCTTTCCCCTTTCCCTCTTCACTCTCTATAATAGAAGAAGGATTTCCAAAGAATGAGATCATATATCTTGAAAAGGGGAGTCCCAAATCTGTTGTAGATTTTGTTTGGGAAAGAAATCCATCAAGTGTCTTTTTCCCTTCTTGACAGGAACAGTAAAGGTACAATTAAAGTCTAGTGTTTCTTCCTGTAAACAATCCAAAAGCAAGTCCCTGTCCCCCCAAATCTCAAGTGCATCACTGCCAGTCTAATTGGGTCAGACGGCCTTCTGAATCTTTCTGAGATGTTGGAACACAAGGGCTTTGCTAGCATCCTGATCTCTTCTCACATGCCTGCAAATCTGGGTCTATATTCAAGAACAACTGAAACAGGACCAGAAGGCCCTGTGATTTCTCTCTCTAATTTCCTAGGTGGTCTCTATATTAGAACACTCATGGAAAGAAACAAGTCCCAAATGTACCACATTCAGGGAGGGGCCAGGGTAGTGAATCGATGGACCATCTAACAGGGCAGCCTATAAAAAGGGATATAGTGTTTGGAGATACTGGAAGAGCATCTAAAACACTCCAAGCACATAAGCCCTGGGCTGTAAATCATCTGCTCCTCACTCCTCACATTTCCTATTAAAATACACAGGCAGAGAAGGTCACAGCAGAAGGTTCTAAAAAACCAGAGGCTGAAGTTGGCCAGATTCATGCTGGAACAGGAAGCCAATTGGACTCGACTCGGTAAAAAGATGCTCAACAGATAGCCACAACTGCACCTTCCTTAGCATGCACCGGGCCAGCCACTGCCCCGTGAGTACTCACTTGTTATATAGCAAGATGACACTCTAGTCCATTTTGCATATTTCCTATTTATTTTCACTCATCTTGCTGAAAGCAAGTTCCTTAGACCTTAGAAGAAACTGGCCCAGGTCTCCATGTCACAGAAGATGCTTGCTCACTACCGTGAATGTAGGTATTGTTTCTGTCTTGCTCACTACCGTGAATGTAGGTATTGTTTGTTTCTGTCTTGTAAGGGTAATCATTTGGGGTTCTACTATAGAAAGATGTTTTCCAGTTTGGAAGATGACAAAAGGGGGGGAAGGAGTTTTCAAGATCTCACCCTAGCATAAGCTCTTAAGACCTTAACCTCTGCTGTTGTCATTTGATAGCTGCTAAGGGAGGAAGAATCGTTCTTTTATGAGGATGCAGCCACGGTAGGTTTCCCATGCCACATGCCCCACACCAGTGCACATATAGAAAGCTTTGGACTCAGTGGTGGGTTATTTTTTTTTAAAGGAAAGGACATAAAATTGAGAGGGAACATGCTGAAGAGACCCAGGGGGTTTTGGAGGGGAAATGGAGAATGTATGTGGCCACGTTTTATTGGATATAAGCATAAAAATCTCAAAGGATGACTTTTAAAAATAATAACATCAAACATCACTTTTATTCACTTTAGTAGGAGGCAAGAAGTTTGCCTCTTCCTCAGCAACGAAGAGATAGAGACTTAATCCACTCTAGAAAGTGTGGTTTCTAAGCAGAGCATCCGAGATCGCAGGGCTTACAGGTTTGCCCTTCGCTTCAGAGATTTGCCAGGCAGCTTCTTTATGTGCAAAGAGACTGCTTATCTTTCTGGGTAGCAACACAGTGTTTTAGTCTTTTTTTTGTTAGGACAATAGATCTTTTAAAGTGGCTAATCCTATTTTCAATACAAGTTTAAAAAATACATGGGTGATACCATGTGACTTCATATCCTTTTAAATGTCTCACGCTTACCATAACCATGTTTGGGAGACTAAGTTTTGGGAACTGATAAAACTGGTTCAAATTTGAGATTTTCTATTTTTATAAAAATATATTTTATTTTTTTGAGATTATAATATAATTACATTATTTCTCTTGTCCCTTTCTTCCCCCCAAAGACTCTTTGTTCTTTTTTAAATTCATATCCCTTTATCCCCATTAACTGTTGTTACATATGCACACACGTCTATACACTTCAGTCTGTACAATGTTACTGATACATATGCTCTCAATACTGACCATTTACTTTCAGATAATCAGTTGGTGTGCCCTTCCCTTGGGAAGATGATTTCTCCCCCTCTCAGCATCCTTAGTAGCCTGTAGCTCTTTGTGTAAGATTGTGACCTCATGGGTTTTCTACATCCATGTCTATTGCTGTTGTCCTGTTCAACTCATGTTTAGGCAGTGGTCTTGGACTTTATGAGCATGGCTTCTGACATTTCTAGGAAACACAATCTCACAGCAAACTCCTGTTCCTCTGGTTCTTAGAAGACCCATTCAACAAGAGGGAAATCATGCCTGTACTTGAAACCCAACCAACTGCCTAGGGCAAATGCAGTCATGGCTCTAGGAGGAGAACCTGTAGCCTACACTTTAATAAACTGCAACAATCATTAAATTGAATTTATGGGTTGTATTTTAAATATTTGTCCTTATACCCACAAATAAGCATAGTCCTCACCTGCATTAAGGAAGCTTTTCATTGCTACAGACAGAGACCATTATAGAAATCCATGACCAATCATAACGCAGAGTTGTGGTGCCCAGTTCCAGTGTTGCTCTTAAAGGCATGAGTCAGATAGCTTGTTTAGATTATTTATTTTGCTATACGTTCATTTGCATAAGGAACAACAATCGTTCCTTGGCTTGTTGGAAGGCATTGGGGTCAATAAGTGCTTGTTTTTATGGTTTTTATTAATTCCATGTATGTAGTTCCTCAAGGATACACAGATACTTTATTTTTCCTACCATTGTTTTTTTTTTTCTTCATCTTGAATACGTTGATCATCTGTACCAGAAACACTTGAGGACACTCCTAAGCATGGAGTTGGAGAGACCCTGCAGTGCCAGTTTCTGCCAGAGAGGGGCAGTGTGCACTCTGGAGAGAGCACTGGAGGCAGCTCAGAAGTCCAGGCAGCATACTTTGCCCTCAAAAGAGCTAGTTAAGGCATGTCTTGGGTATATTCCCAAGAGTGGTATTGCTGGGTCCAGGGGTAGGTTGATCCCGAAGGAGAGAGCATGAGCAAGGAACTCCAGGACCGCGAGGGGTACACCCACACACTGAGACAATGGGGATGTTCTTTCGGGAACTCACCAAGGCCAGCTGGACTGGGTCTGAAAAAGCATGGGATAAAACCGGACTTGCTGAACATAGCGGACAATGAGGACTGCTGAGAAGTCAAGAACGATGGCACTGGGTTTTGATCCTACTGCACGTACTGGCTTTGTGGGAGCCTAGACTGTTTGGGTGTTCACCTTACTAGACCTGGAAGGAGGTGGGAGGTCCTTGGACTTCCCACAGGGCAGGGAACCCTGACTGCTCTTCAGGCTGATGAGAGAGGGGGAGTTGATTGGGGGAGGGGGAGGGATATGGGAGGCAGTGGCAGGGAAGAGACAGAAATCTGTAATAAATAAATAAATAATAATAAAAAAAGAGCTAGTTAAGGAATCACAGAAATGGAGTTGTAGGAAACGGATGCCAAGATAGAAAAACAGAACTGAGGCAGAAGCAAATGGCCAGGAAATGAATCTGAAATGTTTGAGGTGTTTTGGATTTGTTCCACCAAGATGCCTGCCCTTTTATCTCCTTCATGTGCGTATACTGCTGCTAGTTCGTACACACATTCAATCCAGCATTCATAGTCCAAGTCAAGAACAGAGTAACCATCTTCTAGGATGGTGAATCTGAGGAAACTCTACAGAGCAATGGTCTTTGAAGTCAAAGCGAGTTCAATGTCATGGATGTGGTATCCGATGATCTGTAGCTGACAATGGCTGTGTTGTAGCAGAATAGGGATGGAGTTCTCTTGATGGAATAATTGGGGAGCCACCTCGCCTGTCCCACTAGAAGTCACTTAGGGTGGCCCTAAGACAACCTGTTTCTGCTTAGACTCCTTAAATACAGCTTAGCACCAAGAGTGACCTCCATTTTTTGCTGGTGCAGAGTTGGGTGGTTATTTACGTGACGTTCCAGGTGTTGATGGTAAATAGACTTAAGGATGGAGGCACCATTTTGGATTTTGCAGCAAGGCCACAGGACCTCCTGAGGACCCTGTCCAAGCTTAGTGCAGGATCCTACAAAAAGCAGCCAGACTTGGAGAGGAAGGGGAACCTGCCTTGGTGAGCCCTGATGCATCCTCCTAAGAAATCTGAGGATCATGGTTACTTGTCAAACAAGGCCTGAGTGAGCCAAATGAGGACCCTATTCTTAGCAACTCTGATAGTTAGTTTTAAATGTCAATTTAGAACAACCTGGAATTACCTGAGATGGTTGGCCTGTGGGATATTTCCTTGATTGTTAGTTGATGTAGGAAGACACAGTCCACTGTGGGTGGCGCTATTCCCTAGGTTGCGTCCTAGGGAATAGCGCCACCCACTATAAGCATGGAGAAAGCTGACAGAGATATGTTTATTTACCTTTTGTTCTTGACAGAGGGTGTGGTATGGCTAGCTCCCCGAGCTTTTATCTTAATTTCTCCAAAATGATGGACCACACTTTGGAATTATGAAACAAACAGACAAACTCCTTCCTTCTCCGAGTTGCTTTGGCCAGGGTATTTTGTCACAAGAATAAAATGAGGTCAGTGAATTAAGTGCTTTCAGTACAAGAATGAAGACCTAAATCAAAGTCTCTAGGACTGACATAAAGCTGGGCATGGCAATATACATTTATAATCACAACATTAGAAGAATCCCTGCAGTCTAGTAGGCCAGCTATCCTGGCTATCCTATCTCATAGGCCAGATACACACACACACACACACACACACACACACACACACACACACACACACACACGGGGAGCAGGGAGGGAGGGAGGGACAGAGAGATTAAAATCAAAACAAAACAACTAAGACTTTTTATGTAATATAATTTTCTAATCTTCAAAGGGAGCTTTTGATATCTCTTGCCTTGACAACATGTTTGGTGGGATAAGAGCAGCAGACAACGCTGGGGTTGAAAAGTGTTGGAAGTGGAAAGAGAAGAGAATATTTTTTAAAAAATCCAATGTCATATGACTTTTGTTGTTTTTATTTATTCTTGTAAGTTATGCTTTTAAAAAGTTGAATAAGTCGTTGTTGCTGTTATTCATGTTATTATTTTGTCACTAATTGCTTTGTTATAATAAGACATTGCTGCTATATTGTATCCCTGAAATAAAGTTAGTCAAATGTTCTGATCGTTTGACAGATTTGTACACTGTCGACAAAAGCACACTGTTGCAGCATAAATAACTGACAGGGAAGACGGAATTATCTCAGTGAGGAATGGTTCACAACAGCACAAACTTGAGTATCTGGGACTATCAGGATATATCCGTCTCTCACATAAATATGTATATGGCATTAATTACTTTCAGAAGTCCAAGGCTCATGTGGCTATAGCCCATATATCTCCTTGTAGAGGATTGTGCGATTTATTTTTACTTGAGTTCATTTTGATGGTGTTGAAAATATTTCCAGTCTTCCTCCCTTCCAGGAGCATCATATGATGAAATTTGCTTCCCTACCATGTTAGATGTGTCTACAGGTCTTACGGTGAAGTCCAGCTGAAAAGAAGCATGGATAGCTTCTAAATAGAAGATTTTTAACTGTCAGTGTGAAGAATTCACCATACTTACTTTTCTTAGGTTAGCAAATTTTGTTCCTTTGGTTGTACATTTTTCTCATACAACTTGTAAAAAGGCATTGAAAAGAACCCATCCTATGACTCTCTCAACAGTCGTATGTGCAGTATGGTGAGAAATAGACCTGGATGCTTTCTAGTCACTTGACTTCTGAGGTTAATTGCTGTGACACAAAACCCATTATTAATATATGTTTTATATTCTCCATCAATAGAACAGCAATTCTCTATTCTCCATGTGGTTGAGTAAACAGCAAGTTATGCTGTTTTTTTTTTAATTCATTTCAAAAGTTATTACCCGACTGCATGTTGACCAAACAAACTATCACATATTCTCATCTTTTCTTTCTACTTCAAAAATCAGCAAAAGCCAGGGAAAGAGAACTGGTACCCACTAAAGAAACAAGCCCTTTCTCGAGATACTATGTAAGTAGATAGCACATGAATCTCAAAGTATTGGTGGCCATTTTTATCTAGATGTGGTGGTGTCCATTTTTATCTCTGCTTGGAAACATCCCCTCAGGGATAAAGCTACCATGGAAACAAGGGAAGTCATATGGGGAGTGTTCTAATTTCATTTCCATTGCTTTGATAAAATATTCCGATGACAAGAAACCTACAGGTGAAAGGGGGCTTTATTTGGTTTAAGACTTCAGGTTATAGTCCATCATTGTAGGGAGTCAAAGGAGGAACGTGAAGCTGGTGATACTGCATACATGGTAAAGAGAAGAAAGGAACAAATTCATGCCTGCTTGCTTGCTCTCAACTTGTTTTCTCCTTTCTTATTATGTTCAGGACCCCCATGCCTAGGAAATGGTGCTGCCTACAATGGGCTGGGTCTCTCTACAATGAACAACCAAGACAATCAACCACAGACACAGTCACAGTCTAACCTGATATAAACAACCCTCTTCCCAGGTGACTATCAGTTATGTCTAGTTGACAGTTAGAATGAATCAGACAGAGGGTAGGGATCAATATTTCATGACTTAGAATATTCTTGCTTCTATTGATACCAACAAATAACAGCATTTATTCCTCCTCCTGCTAGACCGCCACCTCTTCCTCTCTTCTTCCTATGTTTATCTTCTTTCTCCTCTGTCTTTACCTCTTCCTCATCCTCATTATTTGAAACAGAGTCAGCTGAAGTAATACTCTTCCTGTACACAGTCAGCTCTTCGTGTGTGTCCATCCACAGGGTTAGCTGAGATCTGTCAGCAGGACCCTTAGTGTCTTTTCTCTTGGGTTTTATTTAGTATGCATTTTCCACTTTATACTGGAGTCATTTCCTCTGCTTCTCGTCTGCAGTCCATCAATACCTTCATTTGCAGGCTCCTCCTTTTTAAACCACTTCTATGTTTGGTCTTTATAGTCTTATGGTCACATGTTCATTGTACATAGCAATTGGTTCCACAAAGACACTTTCACACAATGTATCACCCTTTGCATCGTCACCCTCTGCATCCTCCCCTCTCTCAATCCAAATATCTTCCTTCAGTTCCTCTGTTCATTTCCACCTTCACGATATAAATGACTCATGACGTACATACTCTTCTGTAAGGACAACTTGGATCTTTCCTCAACCACAGGCACACTGCCTGGGACTCTGATGAAGCATTGCATTCTTGCATCAATCTCCTGCTGTGACTGGAATTTAGCATCCCAGTTCACTTTCACCTTCCTCAGAGCGCCAAACGCTGATTCCTAGACAGTGTGCACAAAGGAAACAATTATAGAACCAGGCAAATCCACCTTCTGAGAAGTGTTCATTATGTATATACTGCACATGCTCAGATCCCTGGTTTAAAACAATTCCCTCACATTTGACAGAACTTCTTGCAAGCCACTTTTGCCTCTTATCATATTCTAGTGAAAACTTGTTTTTCTGTTTAGTTTGGAGCTTTAAAATACTGTTTTCCTATAGCCCAGGCTGGTGGAAGAGATCCACAGGCCTGCCTGGGGCCTCATGGCCTGGGCTGACTGAAAACATACCGTAATGATCTTAGTGGCCTGTGCTGCCACAGGGGCCATGGTGATGTCTGGGGCCGGGCTGTTGCTGAGGGCAGCCTCTGAGTTGATGTCCATGGCCCATGTTGCCATCAAAGGCCACATGGATGCCTGGGGTCTGGGCCATCACCCGTGGTCATGTTGATGTCTGAGGGCCATGCTGTGACCAGGGCCATGCTTGGCTGGATGGCCTGTGCTGCCACTGGGGCCATGGTGACATCTGGGCTTGAGCTGCTGCCTAGACTCATGTCTGGGTCCCTGGTCCTGCTGTAGCTGGGATCTGTGTTGATCTCCATGTTACCACAGGGGCATATAGGAACCATGCCTGTTGAAGTCCAAGGGTCATGCTGAGCTGGTTCTGGGAGATCTGAGCCTGCTCCTTGCTGGCCACTGCAACAGAAAAGCTGGCCCTGCCCCTCACAATGGGTGTGGGAGAGCTGGTTCCACTCATTTCCTGAGGATGCCAGTCCCAGTGGCCCAGACTGACCAAATCAACTACCATCCAGACCCACATCCAGGACTTTAGGTTGGTTCAGTTTGACATCTACCCCATCTATGACCTGCCAGAGTCTGTGGAGAGATTGTCCTTTGGAACTACAGCAGCAGGATCTCCATGACATGGGACAACAGCAGGTTGTGAGAGAGGAGTTTTGGTGAGAGTCCAGTGTTGATGGTGTACCAGAAGGCCAGAGGCCTCGAACCAGACCAACAACTCAATGCAATGAACATTTGTAAGTAAAGTTTACTGGACAAAAGAGTATGAAACTTGACATACTGCGGAACAATGTCACTAAGATGAATGAAGATGTGTTGGAGAGGCAGAAAATAAAGTGGAGGAGAGAAGTGGATTCTTCTGGTTTGTTTTTAATTAATATTTTTAATTTGGGTGGGCACGACAGGGGTAAGGCATGGATTCAGAAGGACTGGGAAATGAGCAGGATTGGGGTGTGGGGTGTAAAATTCCCAAAGAATAAATTAAAAATATATGTTAAAAACGACTGGTTTCCTTTCCAGGAGGCAAAATGTTTTTGAATAATTAAAATTTGATAAGCTTTAAACAGGAGCTGAAGAGATGGCTCAGCTGGTAAACTGCATGTCAGCCAAATGCCAGGACCTGAGTTCAATCCCCCAAAGCTCACATAATACAATTGCAGTGTGGCAATGCACACCTATGTTCACATCTTTGGGAAAATGTTGCCAGGCTGATCTCAGGAACTTCCTGGTGACAGGCAGATCGCTGGAACTTCCTGGCTAGTCAGTCTAGTCAGACTGTTATGTCCCAGGTTCGCTGAAATGCCTATGTCAAAAAATAAGGTGGAGAAGTGTTGTCTGAGTTTCTGTCTGTCCAGTTCCTGTATTCCTTAGGTCCCAAAGAAATCACACAGAGGTCTATATTAATGATAAACCGGCCCATTAGCTCAGGCTTCGTATTAGTTCTTATAACATATATTAGTCCATTATTCTTATATATGTTAGCCATATGGCTCAGTACCTTTTTTGGCAGGGCAGGTTACATATTGCTTCTTTGGTGTCTGGACAGGACTGGAGACGAATGGGCTTTCTCCTTCCCAGAATTCTCCTGTTCTCATTGACCTGCCTCTACTTTCTGTCTCGTTGTCCAGCCTTTATTTCCTGCCTGGTTACTAACTTGTCCCAGCCACAGAAGAAGGAAGATGTGATTGCTCCACTGAAGAAGGTACCAAACCATGTGGCTAACATACTAGAATAATGGCCTAATATAAGTTATAAGAGTTGATAAGAAGCCTGAGCTAATGGGCCAATCAGTTTATCATTACTATAGACCTTTGTGTGATTTCTCTGGGGGCTAAACAACTGTGGGACCTAGTGGGAGGACAGAAATCAGGCAGGACCGAAAACCTCCCACAACAGAGGACTAAGAAAGACACCTGATGTTGACCTCTGGCTTCCACGTGTGTGCAACACATACACAGATACACAGTCTTGCAATGCATATGTACACACATAACACACACACACTCACACACACACACACACACACACACACACACACGTGCGCTCTAAGAGATACTAGACTGTATCCTGAACTGTCTAGAATGTACACTGAACACTGGCTGCAGTCACAGGCTCTTTGCTTCATTGTACAAACACAAAATAAAACCCAGAGTAGTTTCTGTGAATATAGCCCAGTGGGGGTCAGATACAAACTCAAGCCATTTGATTCTGGAACTCCGGCTGTCTTTACCTCACATGTCTTCAACATGAAGGAATGGATGTTTCTCTGAGGAAAAAACAAAAAACAGAGATTGTTTTTAAAGTCTTCCGAAATATTTTTGGTTCATCTTGATCAAAAGCGAAGCTTGACATGCTAAGACAAGAGGTGACATGATACGATCCAGGAGGAGCTGTCCCTCTGCAGGAACGAGCCTCAGATTGTGTCTTTGTCCCTTTCGAGTGATGTGACCTTTGTCAAGTCTCAGGAGCATGCACAGTGCCAGCTTGGTCATTTGCAATATGGAGATAGGAACCACTGTATGGGGTTGGGAGGATTAGGAATGCGGATGAGGAGAAAGCTTCCCATGCACTGCCAGACGCAACCTGCCATGTAAACAGGAGCGATGGGTAATGATGAGTGCACGTGTAGTCTTAGGGATGCTTGCACCTACACCATCAGTCATAGCTGGTATGCATTAAGGACCCCATCTCATCTTTTTTAATGCTTGTGTAGTAAGTTGCCTGGTATATGCTCATTATTTATTTTTAAAATAGAGTCTCATGTATAACAAGCTGGTCTTAAAAATTCATGGTGTATCTGAGGATGACCTTGAACTTCTGATCAGCCTGTTTTTCACCTCCTGAGTTCTGGGATGATAGACAAACACCACCACACCCATTCTAGGCTGTGCTGCCAATTCCATCCACAGCTTTGTGTGCATAGGGCAAGGCAAACACTCTGCCTGAGTGATACCCCACTCCCATGTTCAGTAATCAATAGAAAAGATTTTTAGCTTCTTAAACTCAGTATTCCTTATTCCCAAAGTGGGTTGACTTTGGGGGTTCTTGGGAAGAAATGAAGGTGTATGTGCACACTGTCAAGTGTAAGCGCTCACATATGGCGAATACATTTTAACAAATTAGAATGAGGTGATGACCAATAGCACAGTCTCAGAGAAGAGTTCCAAATGCTCCTCACATGCCAACTTCCTCACTCTGAAACTTACGCTTTTTAATTCATCAAACGTGAAGCTGGAGGTATTTCTACTCCACTCCGTGGGAACAGTGGCGACAAGACAGTGTCAGTCACATACGTGTGCCATCACAGGGGTGGTGACAGGGCACAGGGGTAGGGATGTCGCAGGGCTAAGGAGTCATCCTTCCTATTGAATGCTGCCTTCCGCTCAGGGAAATGATGGTGAGGGCTTTTAATTTCTTGGTTCCTCACCAAAGATGAGCTGCAGGTTGTCACCATTTGTACCATATGCACAGAAACTCTGGTCATAAAGAGGCTGTTTTATGAGGACATATGTTGCTCGCCTGGAAGCACAGCCTGGCCTGAATGCTATTCCTTGGCGACGTCATGATAATATCTCCATTGAGTCCAGGGAAATCTCTCAGGCCTGCAAGGCTGCAATTTTGAAATGGATTTCACAGCTGCAAACTGTAAGATGACCCAATTTGTCTTTCACGTTCCTGCCTCCTCTCCTATAACTATGGAAATCTGCATCCGCACCGCAGTGATGGGTTGCATAAAATATGCAATGGACTTAGAGCTCTGATTTGAGAGATGCAAAATTTAAGGACAGCTGCTGAAGTGATCACAGGGAGGTGTGAGATGGAGGCCAAACCACCAAGGAACATGTGCGGATTCTTGCTCTTCAGACACAAAGGCTGTCTGTGTGAAAATCTAGTCCTAAAGAATGTCTCTCTCTCTCTCTCTCTCTCTCTCTCTCTCTCTCTCTCCATATATATATATATATATATATATATATATATATATATATATATATATATATATCCCTTTGCCTTTTCTAAGGATCCCGGGGCTACTCATCCTCCAAAGAATATCCCAGATGGTAAACGGAACTGAAGTTTGCACATAAATTCTCCCGAGGGAATTGGTGGTTGGTGATAGCAGGCCTAATGAAATTTTTTATTGTGGTTATTACATACAATTTGTACAGTATATCATGCACGGAAATTTCTTCTATTCCTATAAATCTGGAATTGCCAGTGTAAATGCCCAGGCTTACGAACTGCTGCAGAACACAATTACCTCTAGACACAAACTCTCTTTAGGACATAAAACTCGTTGCTACTGAGAAAGCCTGAATTGCACCAGCAATTTTGTAAATATCTGAGTGATATATTTCCTTCTGGATAAGTTTTCATGGCCTTGGAAAGCTGTCTCGTTTCTTAATGCTTTTGTTGTTGAATTTTTTTTCCTGGATATCACTTGTGGCCTGATTGTTGTTTTCAATCATGCTTAGTAAATCGCAGTATTGGACAAATGTCATTTGTAAACGGATCAGAACTGTACAGACTTCTACTGGCATTAAGAGGGCTGTCTTCATAGAGGCTTCTTGAAGATATGAGAAGAAAGGAAAACTAGACACAAGATTCAGGCATATGCTGTACTTTCACCCCCTGTATGTTTAGTTTTTCTAGTTGGAAGCTGCAGACAAGCCTTCCATTTTTAATGAGGGCAGATACGTACACTTTCTCCTTTATCTGTCTGGATCAATGGGGGAATCGCTTCTCATTCTAGCCAGTTGCTCTGGTAGTGGAAAGTCTCTGCGCATTTTCTGGTTAGGTGTTATTATTGAGTATGATGGTGAAGGATGTTATACCCTTGTATTGATTTTCTACAAGTTCTAATATTGGAGATAAGGAGAATTCTTCCATCCACTTCTAGCAAACAGAGAGCCGAACTGTTAAAAACTCTTCATAACAACTTCCAAAGGAAGACAACAGTGATGGATTATAGACTGCCTTGGACGGGAGGAAGGAGCAGAGTGAAGAAGCAGTGTGGAAGTACCATCCTTTCTTCTTTGTTTGTTTCTCAAGTTTTGTCCTCTTTTATCTTCTTCCCTGCCCTACTTTCCCCTCTTCCTCCCTCTCCTATCTTCTTCCCTCCCCTCCCCTTTCCCAATTCTTTCCCTGTAGCGGCGTAAACGAATGCAGACAGTTTGTAAAAATATATATAGTTTTAATGTAGAAATAGACTTACAGAACCACTGTTCCCGCGGAGACCAGGAAAGTAGAAGAGACAGCTCGGAGCACGTTCGCCAAATTTATAGGCAGACATTAGCCCGAGGCGAACACGCCCCCTAAGGGGCGGGACTTATCCCTACATTTCCCTTTCTCTTTCTTTTTCCTTTCTTCCCTCCCTCCTTTTCTTTCCTTCCCCCTTTCCTCTCTACCCTTCCCCCTTTCCTATCTTGTATCAGTTAATCCCCAAAATTGTTCTTCACGTTCAAATAAAGATAATAGATGCTAGGTTAACTTTAGATTCTTAGCTTGTGAGTGTGTAGCTATAATCTGATACCCAGCATGATACCCACCTGGATGCAGCTAGCCTGCTCTTCCCAGAATTCTTTTGTCTGTCTTCATTCTAAGAGATCAACAGTCCTAAGCTTACAAGACATCATCTAAGGGGTGTCTCCAGGTGCTCCATCACCAAGAAAAGGACAGCACATTAAAAAAAAGGGCAGCTTTTTCATAACATATCAAGAATCACATGTCTTCATTCCATGCCTGGTGAGAAAAGGGGTACAGAGAGTTTTTTTATTAGAGGCCAATAAAGACATCAGAAAAGGCTTGGAGATCAAAAACAAAGTTGCTTGGTCACTGTGGGACAAATTTGCAAAGAATTGAAACAAATCAAAAATCTGAGTTAGCATTTACCAAAGAAGTTGATATCCAGAGCAGATACTAATAAAAAGAGAGAAAAGTTGACTTCTTCTAGCACTTGGGGAAATGTAGAATAAAACAACAGGGCTGTAAATTTCACTGATCAAAGTAACAAGCATTTTTCTGGGCACAATGCCTGATGTATATAGAGAGGGTGAGTTGAGCATGATGCGGGTTAAAGGGCTGGTAGATAAACAGAGTCTGATGGAGGAGTGGGCATTGTTTAAACCTGAGGCTCATCTCTTCACGCTTTCAGAGAGATCCGAGTGCTGACCTAGCCCACTGTTGCATACTGGAATCCATAAAAATAAAGAGGTCCAATTTTCACCTTTATGTAGTGGAGAAGAGAAACATTAACGAAATAATTTTTCCAGGGAAGGCAGAAGGGTAAACAAAGATAAGACTTGTGATGAACCAAAAGCCTGTGTTAAGGATGAATATAACCAGACACCTGTACTAGACTGGGTTAAATAAGATTCTCAAGCACGTAAACACCAAAGCAAAGTAAATATGAAATACACACATACATACCACAAATACACAAATACATAATGCACACACATGCATACAGACACATATACACATGCTCACACATACATGTATACACATACACACACACAAACACACACATAGCAACTCCCTTGATAAAGTAATACTATGTAAAAGACTATTAAAAACAAAACAAAAGATAAAAACACCTTCAGCTTGCCAGTTGACTTGATAAAGTGCTTGCTGTGTAAATACGTGGATCTGAGTTTATGTTCTCAATACTTATGTAAAATCCAGGCAAGACAGTGTGCACTTTTAATCCTAGCATGGGAGAAAGGACAGAGAGGTGGGAGGCAGGTTCCTCGACCGCACTGGTCACCAAGTCTAGCCAAAACACTGAACTCCAAGTTCAATGAGAGAACCTGTCTCAAAAAATTAAGCAGAGAGTAGATGAAGACATACAATATCAATGACTAGCCTTCATATTTATGTGCACACACGTGAATACACACATATCACATACAAACCTTGATAAGCAATTCCGTTCAGATCAAATTTGTGTTGACCTGTATAAATCTTTATGCTAAACAACCATTGTGTTGCTAGTAGGAGACTTTCGATGAAAATATTCATCTGTGAGAACATATGCTGTGTGGTATCAGCACACAATGAAGCCCCAAACAATGCATAGGAACCAAGTTCGAGAAGCTCTTTGAAAGCACAGAGTTTCATGCTGATACAATGCTCAGTAGACTATTCCAGGCTACAAAATGACACGTGGAATATGGTTTTCATTTCATAAACAAGAGAAAGGAAGTACAATGGCAAAGCAAGAGTGTCTGAGGCACACTTCCCTTCAAGCTGGTCTGTGTCGCCCCAAACATCTGCAATGAACCTTTGAGCGGACCTTATAAATGAGATTATTACTTTTTTTCCACAGGGTTTTATTTTATTTTATTTCCTTACTCTTTTTGGTAACATATTCAGGCTTGGTTGAGTTTCCTCATCACCTGCCACTAACATAATACTCTGTGCACATTTTCCTGGTAGTATCTTTCTCTACAAATTCTGACAGCAGTAGTAAGTCACACTTATTACTTACTTAGGGATTACTAAGCATAGGACAGTTGTTCATATAGTCACCATAAAAATATCTAGAGTAGACTATTACTGTTATTCTTTCTTTTTTTATAAATTTATTTATTTATTAAAGATTTCTGTCTCTTCCCCGCCACCGCCTCCCATTTCCCTCCCCCTCCCCCAATTAAGTCCCCCCCCAGCCCGAAAAGCAATCAGGGAGATTATTACTTTTAAACGGATGACACCTTCAATTCTTGAGTCAGCGCGGAGTGGTTGGTGGTGGGTGCGTATCTAGGTGTAAAAACAGAGCGCTCTCTCTGGTTGAATTTTCTTGTAGCAAACCTCTAGACACACCCGTGTTACCTTTGTTCTCTGACTGTGAGTTCTTACACAGGGGAGAAACTGAGGCTGGCAGCCAGCACTGCAGTGTTACATATTTATTGAACTTAATTAATAATAACCAATATTGCTTGCCAGTGTGTTTCAAGAGCTCAACCTATGATGCTAAGTTATTTATATGTCATCGGCAGTCATCAAGAAAAAAATAGCATATATGCTGGTGAGGATGTGGAGCAAACACAATCCTTCTATCCCACTGGTGGGAATATAAACTAGTCCAGCCTCTATGGAAACCAGAACTTCGTATCCTCAAAAAGATACAAGAAGACGCATCATGTTGCCTACTCTTACTGAGTTTCAGTATTTACTCGACACACAACAGAGGCGCTGGTGCATCCAAGTTCACCGCAGCACTGTTCACAACAGCTAAGCTCTAGCTGTCCAAAAACAGAGGCATGGACAAAGGAGTTGTGATTTGTAGACACAATGGAAGTTTATTCAGCCATAAGGAAGAATGACGTTATATTGTTTGCAGGAAAAATGAGCTCAACGAGAGATCAATGTACTGAGCACGCATCACCACACAGGGCTTGTGATCTACTGAGGATGGAGTTGGGGGCTTCAATCAGAGGCAAGCACTCTGTGTATTGCACTGTGCCCCCAACCCTGTGGTATTTTCTTGCAGACATGGTCTACTCCCTTTTTTTCTTCTGTGTGTGATTTCCCTGGATAGCAGAGAGTGCTGGTATTTGCCTCATTTCTCTTGCCTCCTGCTGAAGGTTTCTGTCCTCTCATTTCCATTGAGATGGGCTTTAAAAACACACTCACTTATGAAAATATGAGGAAGGAAACACAGTGTAGAGCTGAAGAAAACATCTATGTTCTAAATTTAAAAAAAAAAACAACCCTGCATGATGTAGGAGAATAAGCAATCCAGGGGCAAGGGGCCTGACAGTTCCTTTGGTTTCTTAAGATTTATCAACTACACATGCAGGAGGCTATGGAAAGGAGATATGGGGACCAGAGCCATAGCTTACCGGCTGTCCACTGAGCCTGTGAGATGCTGCTAGCCACTGCACTGTGTGGCCCCACATCATCCCCAGCTCGACCTGGGCAGGGCCTCACTTCTAACAACCTTTCCTCTGCTCTCGTGGTCCAGGGACCTGGCAAGGGTGCTATTCCCCTGCACACCTTGTGAGGCACAGGCAGATGAGTCCTCTCTCAAGGTAGTAATTGGAGTGGGGAGAAAAGAAACAGAACAAAAACCAACCGGACCTGTCAGCCCCATGTCAGAGTAAATGTTTCAGTCTGCTTTGAAAGGAAAAATAAGCCTTACACCACCTCAGAGTTTTAAGGCTAGAATATCCATATAAAGTTAGCACTGTCTTGGAAAACAATTGTGTTTTAAAAAAAACTTTAAAAGCTTTTTGTCTGAGCTTGTGAGAAGGCTCACTAGGGGAAAAGAGCTCCCTGCAAGCCTGATCTCAGAGTTCCATTCCCAGGACCCACATGGATGAAGGAGAGAGCTGTCTCCTACCATTGTCTCTGATGCACACCACTCCAAGTAAATAAATAAAAAAGTATTTTTTAAAGCTCTTGATCAAAGCTATCCAAATTATGAATGGATCACAGAGTACCAAACGGATACAATTATTTGGCTTTTAGAGGTAGAAAGAAATGTACCTTGTTCCAGTACCAGTATAATTGGGTTAGCATAAGCCAAAGGATTTTGTTATCTATGCAGCAGGAAACAATTAGAATGTGGGGCTGGCAATAGAGTGCAGGGGTAGAGCACTTGATTAGCTTGCACAAGGCCTAGGGTCTGATCTCTAGTACTGGGGAAAAGAATTCAAGACACAGATAATGAAATGAGTGCTGTTCTCCTTCCTCTCTCCCCTCATTGGAAGTGTGAGGCTTGCTCCTTGCACTTGCCTCTTATACACCAACACACAGGGCTCTTCAGTTCCAACCTGTGTTTTATGGCTACCGTGTTCTACATTCTTTCATTGTAATTTTTCTTATTTTGTAGTGACATTTTTCAAAAGGTTTATTTTGTATGCACATGTATGTATGTGTGCATACTAAGGCTGTTTTTTCCGTGGGGAGGCCAGAAGACAACCCTTGGGGTTTGATTTTGTACCTCCATGTCATGTGGGTCCTAAGGATTGAATTCAGATCATCAGACTTGGTATGGAGTACCTTTACCCACTATGGCTTCTCACTGAGGGTCTCACTGAGGGTTCCTTCCTTCCTTCTTTCCTTCTTTCCTTCCTTCCTTCCTTTCTTTTTTTCTTTCTTTCCTTCCTTTTTAGTGGCAAGGTCTCTCTCTGTAGCCCTGACTTGTCCTGCCCATTCTTGGCTTCTCTGCCCACATGTATTATCCATAGTGATCAATGTCTGAAATCCAGAACCAGAACGGATTTCTTTGGGATTTACATTGCCTTTCTTTGTCAGGTTCTTCATTGAATGGAAAATAAAGATATGAAAACTACTAATTTTGTTGTCATTGATTAAGCCGAGAGGAGAGACTGAACAACTTGACCCAAGTAGGCCAAGCCTGAATTCTGGTTCTCTTACTTAGCAAGTTCCTAATGTTGGATCTTTACGACCTGAAACGTAGTGGTCTTGCAATGCCTGCCTCATTAGGTATCTGTGGGCTAGGAACAGTTCATGTATCTTTGGACTTAAAGAAGTACCATGGAACAGGTAAAAGAAGGGAGAGGTTGTAGACATCTTAGCCTTACCTTGAAAGCAGGATGATCCTGAAAAGCAACCATGCTGTACCCAAATTCAGTCTTGTGCTAAAGCAAACTTGCACAGGCTCATCAGGACTGATAATAAATATTTGTGGTTTTTTTGGTCTATTTTTAAATTGTTGGCAGCTTAAAGTTGACTGTACTGTATATACTTACATGAGAGAAATTAGGAAACATTCTAAAACAAGACTTCACCCCCCCCCCGTGCCCTTCAAGGTTTTATCAGAACACTCCTGTTCTTTCTAAGTCTCTTTCAAGAGTCATAATCAGATAACTTATGCAATCTCTAGACATACAGCCTGGTATGGAGGAAGTCCTTTTTAAAAGAAGAGGGGCTTCTATGGTGTTACTTCTGTGCCTGCCAATGATAACTAAATAAGAACATTATTAGAAGCCTCAGAACATGGTACTTGCATGGATGAAAAAGCGAGAATTATAAGCAGACAGGTTATCCTCACGTCTCAAGTCTCATTTTAGAGAACTTTTTATTTTAAAATTTATGTATGTGTTTGGAGGTGGTGAGGGGTATGTGCACGTGAGTGCAGTTGCTCTGGGAGACCAGAAGATGGCACCAGATTCCCTGGAGTTGGAGTTAGAGGTGGTTGTAACCCACCCAGCCTGGGCTTTGGGAGTCAAACTCAGGTCCTCCTGCAGAACTGCGGGTGCTCTAAGCTGTTGGATAATCTCTCCAGCCACTCATGTTTTATTGTTGATTTTTAAACAAAGCGGAAAGTTGTTGCTCTTCTCATCGACAGAGCTGAGGGTAAAGCTTAGAGCACACATACATTACACGGCAAATGTATGGAGTCTGTTCTCCATAGATGTCACAACGCCTGGGTGACTGGGGTTCTCTTCTCACCCTCCTGATGCTGTCAGTACCAGTGGTGGGCCCTGCAAAGGATAAAGGACAATTAATCTACAGAGCAGTGGCAGCAGCATCATTGTTTATGAAATGATAGTTGCATCAGGTAGCAGCAAGTTCCAGCATTAGCACAACAAAAGCTCCAAGCCAGACCATCTGTTGCCACGTGGACAATCTGGTGGGCTTGCCAAAGCCATTTATCTGTGTCGAGTACATATCCAGCTCGGCCAGTCCTCACGCTGAGCAGAAAGGAAATTTAAAGAAAGACCCATCATTTATCACTGTAGACAGCTGGGCTGGAGTGTAGGCAGAGAATACTTTTTCCCCTTCTTCCTTGAGAAAAACAAAGACCCTGAAGATGGTTAATGCTTGCTCAGCTCCAAGATTCTTGCTAACTGCAGCCTCCCCAGCTTACAATTTTCTTTCTGCTTCCCTATGCTGTAGAAGATAATCTGTGGGTACTTGGTTCTTTGCCTCAAGATTCACATGAAGGTGGTACCTGCAGTTCTTTGGTTTGGAACTGTAGAGCATGCTTATTTATGCCCCACAAAGCAGAGCTAGAGAAATAACTGGTTTCTGCAGTGCCCATTGTCTTTGGGGTTGGGCAAATCTTTATGTTCACACAAACTGTCTGGTACATTCTTCAGTGACTGCGATGTGTAGACTCACCTCTCTGAACCTCAACTTAGCATTCTGCAACATGGAAACCAACAGCTTCACTGCTCACCACATTCAACTTCCACAATGCCTCCTCCATATAAAAAAATGAATACCAAATTCTGTTTGTCAAAGACAAGGTATTATTGGTATTGTATATTTAAGATATTTTCTTTTATCCAGACTTCATTTGTTTTATCTATCCCTCCATCCATCCATCCGTCCGTCCGTCCATCCGTCTGTCCGTCCGTCCTTCCGTCTGTCTGTCTGTCTATCTCCCTTTTTTTCTCTGTCTTTCTTGACAGAGTCTCATTCTATAGCCCATACTGGGCAAGAACTTTCTGTTCTCAGTAGTCCTTTTGCTTCAGCCTCCTAAATGCTATTATTACAGATATGAAACACCATGAATGGCCATTTCTTTTGCTTTTTTTTTAAACAAGTGAAATCATCTTCATGGGTCTTGAAAACTAACATGAGTCCTAGGCACTGTGCCTACTGTACCCAGCAGACAGGTCCTGTGAACATATACACACATATAGATGCTGATCTTTTGTCAATAGATATTTTCTTTAACCTAAGGTTCATTATCATGTTTTTAAAATAAACTAAAACATTTTTCATAGATCCTAAACGGTTTTTGTGAGTCCTAGATAATGTACATACTAAAACAGATAAGTTGTGTGTGTGTAACATGTATATAATATATCTTTCTCCATATAGATGTATATAAAATTATATATGGGATATAGGGAATGGCTATGATACTGCTATCTAGATATCTAGATGGGTACTTGGTTGACAGAGTTATATGAATTAATTAATGTAAGCTTTAATGGCAGTTGCTTGAAACCTATTAAGTTTTTCTTTATTAAATGTCAACCCCTCCTGAGTTCATGTTGCTTGCCTTCAGTATATAATGATAAACACATTGATAAACAGTAGGTGCATGATCAAAGCAGAATTCTTGGATCCAGAAGAATTCCATGAATAGGAATGAAACATGAAGAAACAATGAGGTCTCCACCAACCAATTCTGCTTGGCGGCAAATTTCCCCCTGAACTTCCCTTTAGATGACTGGTGTTGCTCATATACAGAATAGGCTAGATGGTTAATGAAGCGCGAGCACATTTTATAGGAATCCACTTGACCTGCAAGGGATCAATTCCATGATTTGATTAAAGGCTTAACCTTTCAGAGTTCCGTGTTGACCCCATGTTCACAGATAAATCTCCAACTCTGATGGATCCCAGCATTTAAGAGTTTGGCTCAAGCAGAAATAGTATTCTAGTTTCCATCGTTCCTAATATCAGCAAAGAGGACACTTTGGGTAGCTCTTAGATACTCATCATCCTCATTCCCTGTTGGAATGACAATCAAGCTAAAGGAGTATGTTTATACCGTAGCCGAGGTGGAATTCTCCTCTGTATGCTGTGAATACCATTGTTTAATAAAGAACCTGCTTTGGGCATATTGCAGAATAGGGCAAGGCAGAAATTCCAAGCAGATGGTGGAGGAGAGGGTAGGCAGAATCAAAGAGACACCATGTAGTCATCAGAGGAGACAGATGCCAGAACCTTGTTGGTAAACCAGAAGCTTTTTGGTAAAAATAAAATAATAGAAATTGGTTAACTTAAGATATAGGAGCTAGCCAGAAATATGCTTAAGCTTGAACAAGGAGTGTTAGTGCTTAAAAATCAAATTTGTGAAACATTGATCTCTTTGACTGTTACACCTGAGACCAATTGTGATATCTGAAAGAAGTGGTCCAAATGTTAAATAAAATGGAATAGGAGTACATACATGATTGCAGTCTAAACAATCCAAAGAAAATTATCTAAGGATAGCCTGAGGGGATGTGCTTAGTAAAACAGAAATGAAGATAGTTTAGGTGTTTTGTCTGGGGAAAGAAATAAGAATTAATTCGGGTCACGATGCTATCATGAGATAACACACCAAAGCAATGGAGCTATGAACGATGATAGTAAGTATTTCAAGGATAAATTAAGGAAAAGGACTTCCAGGATCAGAGTTGAGATCGATTTCCCTCTTTCACTCCTGATGGTGTCTGAACCATGCTCTATGTACTCTGGTGTTCCAGGACTGTGTGACAGTAATGGTGTTTCATGGTCTTTAATTGGGAGCACCACAAATTTACACATTCTTTTCATTCAAAAACCTTGACTTGAAGCTCCTTAGCATACTGTAAACCATCAGGCACATATCACAATCATGACCAACATTTACTTACAAGGCTTGAAGAACTGTTCTGTGTGCATGGATGATCTTGTTAAATACCATTTATGTTTTGTCATCTCTTTATCAGATTTCTTCTCCTCTTCTTTCTTCATCTTCTTCCCCTTCCTTCTCCCTTCCCCTCCTCTTCATTCACTGTCTCTTCCTCTTCCTCTTCCTTATCCTCCTCCAAGATAGGTCTCTTGTCAGGTTGGTATCCACTCTCTATGCACTCAGATCTGGCCCTGAACATGTCTTTGTTATACTCCCAGCCCCTAAGTACTGGGTTGCCAGGCTTGCACTACCACATATGAATTATGTGGTGCTATATTTCAAAAATCAAGGCTTCATGCAATTTAGGCAATGACTGAACTGCATCTGTGGCCTTGTCAAGTATCTTCCTCCAGAGAGGGGAAAAACTTAGTAAGGGTTTCTGCTGCTGTGAAGAGATACCATGACCACGGAAACTCTTGAAGGAAAACATCCATGACTAAAATTTCCATGAAAATGCTACAGAGGAGCTATGGTAGAGTTTCTAGTTTCAGCTTATAGCCTAAGTAAGTCCAAGGTCTTAATCTCTTTCTTTAATCATGAATTAGAGTTGATGGATCTTCTGATATATGCTCAGTCACATTAAGAGGAGCTTAACCAACCATTTTTGGGTTTATGCAAGAAAAGAGGAAGCATCTTCAATACTGAGTGAACACTGTATCAACAATGAGACAGTAACTGCTGTGGGAACAATATTAACTTGACAAAGTGTACCACAAACACCACCAAACAGTGTCTGCATCCTGAACTAGCAGAACGTTTTCTCCTCTTCCAAATAAATTAAAATGTAGGTGGCTGAGAAGCAAATCACTGGTGTGGAAATTTCCACAATTATCTCTTGCTGCTCTAGTCCTAAATCTACTCTAAGTGGAGTACTGCACACCCCAAGCCTATGAGACCAGAATAGCAGACGTTATAACTTGACCAGTAAGTAATTGCCTTCCCAGGTCTGAGATACTGTAGAAATGAGAAGTGAGTCAAGTTGAAGTGTTCAGAAGCAGAGTAGTGGCCACTGAGGACAGATTTGGGATTCTGTCTTTGGGAGAAACAAATAGAGATACAAGAAGATACTTGATCTGTCCAGATGTAGCTCAGTTTGTAGAGTGCATTGCTTGACATGCATGAAACCCTGGGTTCATGCCCCAGTACTATGTAAACCAGTAAGGGAGAACATGCTATACAGGCTAGTGTAGCTACAACTAGGCTGCTTGTATAGACTTTATGGTGGGCAGTTTAGGGAAGGATTCTGTAGGTTAGTTTGACATAGTCTGTACAGCTACATTATTATTAGTATAAAGTTTTACAATGAACTCAGAAAATAAAAGCAAAAATGTATAATCTTCTAATAAACGATTTTGCATTTATTGAACCAAATAATACTAAAAATGGTTGGAATAAATTGAATTTTTGTGTTTGATATTTAATTTCATTTAATAGCAAATTACTTTTAATAATAAACATCTTGGTCGATGGGTGCAAACAAATCTAAAAACAACTACCTTAATTGTCATCATAGAACCTTCATCCAGTAACTGATGGAAGCAGATGCAGAGATCCACAGCTAAGCACTGGGCCAAGCACCGCAATTCCAGTCGAAGAGAGGGAGGAACAATAATATGAGCAAAGGGTTCAAGACCATGATGGGAAAACCCATGGTAAGAGCTGAACCAAGCTAGTGGGAGCTCATTGACTCCAGACTGACTGCTACCGAACTGAAACAGACCTTGTGAATGTGGGTGACAGTCGTTTAACTTGGGAAATTTGTGACTGAGGTATCAGGATTTATCCCTAGTGCATGAATTGGCTTTTTGAAGCCCATTCCCTATGTAGAAATACCTTGCTTAGCCTAAATACCGGGGGGAGAGGCTTGCTCCTGCCTCAATGTGATATACCAGGCTTTGTTGACTCCCTAATGGAGGTTTTACCCTCTCTGAGGAGTGGATGGGGGTGGGGTGGGGAGAATTTGGGGGGATCAGGAGGAGGGGAGGGAGAGGGTCCTGGGATTGGTATGTAAAATACAAAAGATTGTTTTAGAAAATAAAAATTCAAATAAAAAAGCAAGTCCATTGCTATTTATACTTTGGAAAAGTATTTGGACAGGAAGAGTTGGTTGTACCTCAATCAAAGGCCCTAGTAAGACTGAGCTAGGCATATATGAGTGAATGAAATTGCCTAGCACAGTTCCAGATACATAGTAAATGTTCAATATGTTTTTCTTATAATATCAGAAAATGAAAAATAATTTAAAAATCTTTGTTACATAAGTCTTACTTAGGGTTTCTATTGCTGTGAAGAGATACTATGACCATGACCACAGCAACTCTTATAAAGGAAAACATTTAATGACAGGGTTTACAGTTTCAGAGGTTTAGTCCATTATCATCATGGTGAAGTGTGGCAGTGTACAAGCAGACATGGTGATGGAGCTGAGGGTCCTATATCTGGATTGACAGGCAGAGAAGGAAGTGAATGAAGACATTGTGTGTGGCTTGAGTATGTGAGATCTCAAAGTCCACCCCCGAAGTGATACACTTCCTCCAACAAGGTCACACCAACTCTAGTAGCGCCACTACTTCCTCCAACAAAGCCACACCTTCTAGTGGTGCCACTCCCTATGAGCTTATGGGGGATCAATATATTTAAGCTACCACAGCATAATTGCATGATTATTGCAATGCATACGCAGTAGTTAGCTATTAGTGTGTAGAAGTTTGAAGAGCATATTTGTATAGTAGAATAGTTGGAAAGTTAGATCAAATTGCAAGTCTTTGCCTCTGTGATATTTGCTTCCTATCCACAAAAATCTGCATGTGCACACGCATACATGTTTGTATTTTCTTTGCAGCAAGGACCTCTGCAAACAACCTATTCTTTCTTTTCCTAGCACAGCTTTTGCTTTTTATTGGTATAGCATAAATTCTAGGGGAAAAACTAGGACATATATTAAATGTATTAATATATTTATATTATAATTATATATTTAAGTCTTTCCATTTGAACCATTTTTTTTAAGTGGACACTGACCCTGAAGGCTTGTGATTATAATGATTCCTGAATGACGTTTACATATCAACCTCTAGTTCTGGCTACATACAACCAAATGAGATTGTGACTATCTGTCTATCTGGCCAGTAGGTGGCGAACACAAACTCTCCCAGCTTTTACTGCAAGACACTATTCCAGCACACTAACCAGGATTATAAAGCACATACAAAAAGTGGTCAACAAGAAATTAGGTGTAGACTCAAGCATTTGGGGTGAGTTATTTTGACTCTGTCTGACCAAGGACTCCTTAGGGAGAGCAAGGAATGATGCCTGAACTAGATTCATTCTAGTTGTGTTTTTCATTGCTCTGGGTGATTTATTATTGTTCACTAAACTTGTTTTCCCTTTTTATTTTTTGCTGGCACACATTACTAAATTAAGAACTCTTTCCAGATAATACATCTATGTGTGTGTTGCACTGATGGATTTAGTCACGCATCAAGTGGCCACCATGGAAGAATGGGGTAGGTGTCAAGCTACCTTCTAGAGCACTGACTTTAATGAACAAATATTCTCTTTTTCTCAGGTGTGTGGGGTATTGAATATGCAGCCAATGGCGCAGACACACCTAAAATCAAAATGAATGTGTGTCGTGCTTGGACAGATGAGCCCCCAACCTGCCAGGATGCTGGAGAGTGATGGTTTTTACATTTGAAGGGAGCCGTCCCCCGCCATAAAGTTGGAAGGCAGCCGGCAGCCTATCCACTTTTGGCAGGTTTGAGGAGTCCAGATGTCCATCATGAAATGGGTTATTTAATGTATCTGTGGGCTGTTTGCAAAACGGGAATGCCTCCATTTTTCCAAACGTCAAGTGGGCAAATGCCAAATGTCTCTGCCATCCACCCTAACTTGGACATGGGTATTAAGTGCACATAAAGGTTCCTTTCTATTACATCCAATGCAAATCAAACATTTGCATTGCAATTCGTATCAACTTAATTCTATTTCTTACACAGAAGGAGCTCCATTAGGCCATTCTGCCAAATAGCCCCTGTCTGGTAAACCACTTCCCTATGGGGCAATTATCAAACTGATCTGTTGCTGTAAAACTTGGATATAGCATGATACTAACCCGTACTCACCTTCATCATAATTCATTATCAGATCCAACAAACGCCCAAAGAACTAAAACAAAAAAATGAAACAGCCAAACTCTGATTTAAATAAGGTGCCTTTAAGACATGGCACTGAAGGAGATAATTCATATTGGACAGGGACCACATATAGGCTTTGTCTGGCTGTGTTCATGACTTTACTTTGTATGAGTGTATATAGTAGATACCTGTTAATGTGTGTGACTTATATCATCAAAAATATCTTTTAGGGTTGGGGAGATAGAATAGTTGTCAAAATACCTGTTGTACAAACGTGGGAACCTAAGATGGATCCCAAGAACCTGTGTAATAATGCCAGGTGTTTTTAAAATGGTGCATATTTGTAATCCCATCTTTGAGGAGGCAGCTAGAAGTAGATTTCCAGAGCTCACTGGGCAGCCAGACTAGTTGAATCTCAGCTCCAAATTCAGTGAGAGACTCTGTCTCACGAATAAGGTAGAGAGACACAGAAGAAGACAATTGGATGCTAACATCTGGTCTTCTCACGTACACACACCTGACCCCCACGCATGAGCATGCACTGACAAAAGCTTGTACATCCAACACATGGACAAATAAAATTTTAAATCAATGTATTCATTTCCCAAAAGAAAAAAATCATGTATGTATATGAATGTCAAATATTGTGAGGTGTTGTAGGGTCCTGGACTTCTGGGTGTCTGTGGATCAAAAGTTCTTCCTACATAGTTTTTGTGTTAGTTAGGGTTTCTATTGTTGTAGAGAGACACTATGACCATGGCAACTCATAAAGGAAGAACATTTAGTTAGGATGGCTCACATATTCAGAGATTTGGTCCATTTCATCATGGTGAAACATGGTGATGCGCAAGCAGACATGTTGCTGGAGAAGGAGCTGAGTGAGAGTCCTACCTCTTTACTTGCAGGCAACAGGAAGTGGTCTGTGCCACTGGGTGTTGTTTGAGCACAGGAGACCTCAAAGCCCACCCTCACAGTGGCATACTTCTTCTAATAAGGCCACCGCTGAATAGTGCCTTTGGGGGCCATTTTCTTTCAAACCACCACAGTCTTCAAAGGGCTCACACCTCATGGAAAACTCTGTTAAGATTTGAACAATGATGATCATCTGAATGTCCACTCCCTATTTTTATTCAGACTGGACTGTGTTAAGCATTTATGTAAGTTACCACAAATGTTTATGAAAGACACCCCCTTTGAATGTCCCGGTGAAAGGAAAAGACAAAACGCAAGTATTAAGGAACTAAGTTTCAACAGGATGATATTATGAAGAAATGTGGGGATTTGGCATGTGACCTTTTTATGGTGTCTTCTATATCCTGATCAGTACTAGGGAGTTGATACTCAAAGCACTCAGCAGGTCTGTCTGGGAAAGGTGGTATATATGTGTCTAATGTTATTGGTGCTCCCTATAGTGTGTGAGTCTTATAGATTTACCACTTACCAGATGGATTTACCTTTGTGTCCACAATCCAGTACTTTTGGAGCAGACTGTTCCACTGCTTACTGGCTGACAACTTTCTCATCTTTTCCTTTGGTGCTGCCTCTTTTTGGTGAACCATTTAAGGAGTCCTTGTGTGATGGGATCATCCATGCATGTGTAAAACTGCAAAACACTTAGATCCAGTACAGAAGACCTCAGATGCCAGAGTGAATAAGGATCACCTATGGTTACCCCATAAGAACTGGTGCCTTCTATTACCCTCACAGGTTCAGATTCAGTGCTTGTTTGGGAGCATGCTATCATTTGAAATCACTATGACAAAAAAAGCAAATCACATTCAAGAAGAAAATGCTCACAATTTTGAAGGACTTAGCCCATCGAACTGGTTTCTTGGTCTATACAAAAGTAGAAAGATCATGCAGGGAATAGTGTTGAGAAGCTGCTCACCTGATAAAAACTAGTTATCTAATAGTATGAGAGAGAGGAAGAGGCAGGCAGCAAGACTTGACCTTCAAGGTCACAACCCGGGAAACTCAGGTCCTTGAACTAGACCCTACCTTCTAACAGCCCACTCAACTTTTAAGTCATCAGGGATTAAGTTAGGGCCCCCATGAGTTGATTACCTCTCAATAACACTTCCTGCTGGAGACCAAGTCTCGAAACACATGAGTCTCCTAAGCAAACCTTTCACACTGAAATGCTAACAGTGAATATCGTGGAGTCTGTGTGTTTGACACATCGTCCCAGATAACCTTGACATCCACAGTCAAGCAGTTCACAAGCTCACATGTACCAGTCACTATAGAATAGTGATTGCTTCATCTCGACAGATGATGGCTCAGAGAGCCCTCCCCATAGGAGCGCCATACAAGTAGGTCGGTGCAAAATCCATCCAGGAAATTTACCACTCAGGAGGTGCCATGCATTCTGGCATGGCTTCGATTTAGAGAGTAGACACACACTGGTGAGAGAAGCTGCCTCAACCACAAAAGTGTACTAATACTTTGAGTTTAGCCCTTAGGACTGTTGCGGAATCTAGTCTCTCATTTAGAAACTTGTGCGTATTTTGTGGGTGGGCTTTAGGAACTCAGAGATAATATAATTGAGTAGCTACCGAGACAGATAGAGAGAGAAAGAAAGAGAGAGAGAGAGAGAGAGAGAGAGAGAGAGAGAGAGAGGAAGGGAGAGAGGGAGGGAGGGAGAGAATATAGTAAGCTTCAATAAGTGGCAATTAGGTTTCTATTGTTATCATTAATATCCCTTTAAATTCCAATGATCGGACTTAGTAAAATTAAGTCAGAACAGGGATATATTCTGGACTCCTTCCCCTCCCCCTCCACGTTCTCCATCTCCCTCCTGGTTTTCAGCTTCTCTTTAAGTGGTAATGCTGCTTTCAGATGAGAGGTTCTTCTCCTTATATTTTAAATACCGTAGGAAGTCAGGTTTTTGACAGCTCTCATCTGCACAAATGTGATGTCAAGGGAAGGAGTGGAGGTGGCGAGAGCAGACATGCGCTCTGCCTGCACGGAGGTGTGCAAAGGGGCTGATTAGCTGGGTATTTTTAAAGTTTCATGGGGGTGAGGCAGCCTGCGCTAATGAGAGTTTTAGGGGATTTCTCAAATCTAAAGTGAAGGGTGCCAAGAGTGGAACATGACCTTGGGGCTTTCCTGTACATGTTAACTAATATTACAAAGAACTCCCAGAAAACCCTTGAAGTAAACTTCAGCAGGAGGACATGGGGAGGAACAGGTGAGGCAGCCAGACTTGGACTGGAGGACTAATGATGCCTGCTATAAATAGATGTGTTTGAAGGACTCGGGCAGAATACCATAGGTAGTCTGTTAAGAGGAAGCCATAGAAAGCTCTGGAATCAGAAATCAGGGCCAAGGGTACACACTGTAGTGTTTTATTTGGAAGAAAAATGAAATGTAATTCTGCCTCTGGTCAACAAAGCACAAGACTGATAGGTTCCCCTGTGCTGACACTTTCAGGAAGGCAAATTTGTCATATGTTGGGATGTCTGGGCTCCAATGGAGTGGGCTTAGGAGAACTAAGTCAGGTAGCAAACCCCTTGTGTTCTAACCCACCCACTTAACTGTTTGCTCAAGGTACCGTGCTCTCCCTTCAAAGGCGCCTGTTCCCATTCTGCAGGGAGTGCAGCTATACCTACAAGAGACTGAGGAAATCCCCAAGTTCATGCAGATGCAGCTGGCACCCAGGATTGGCGTTTCAAAATCTCTGTTCTCTAGTAAGTGCCCGCTATGGGTCTAGTGGTACCCGAGAGGGGTGGTACTGTGTTTGCTACACTTCACGTTGACACAATCAAAAAATTGTCAAGAAACAACGTAAGGGAGGAGTTTATTTTGGCTGACAATTTGGGAAGGTAGAACTGTATCACAGTGGGATTATTTCTTATTGGCCGACAGTTTGGGAGATGCCCCCAGTGGGAAAGCCAGGGCAGCGGAAGACTGGGGCAGCTGCTCACACTACCCAGGCAGCCAGGAAGCATGGAGAGCCAAATGATGGTGCTCAGGTTTTATTTCCCCCTTTTTATTCAGACGCAGAACCTCAGCCCATTTAGAGTGTTTCTTCTCAATTCACTTTTGCCAGTCTAGAAACCTCCCCAAGCGTTGTTCCCTAGTTATTCCAGATGCTGTCAGGTTGACAATAACTATTAACCACCATAGTGACTGTTATGAAGACAGTAATGTCACCAGAATCAAGAGTATTAAAAGGACAACTGCAGCCTTCACCAGAGTACAGAGAATCCAGATACAAACAGGCTTGCTGTGCATTGTGATCAAAGACCTGGGCAGCAAGGGTGGCATGAGGCTCCCTGGATTTGTGTTGTACACTGTGTTTCTTTAGTCAAGGGGTCATGCTGGAGGAAAGCAACTGGTCATGGCAGAGTTCAGGTCCAGTGGCAGAGACTGATTTCCTGTGGGGAAACTGAGGCAGGAGGTGAGATGTGTGTGAAACTGGAATTATGCTCACACTGCCCATCACAGAAGTCGGTGTGTAGAGGATTCGGATCTTTGCTGTGTGCCTTATCCAGTGCTGACAAAAAGGGAAGAGAGCGGACCAGCATCCTGGGGAGTCTGTCTTCGTTCTCATTTGCAGCAAGCAAATTTTTATAGGGATAAGTGCGGCGGGGATGAAATCAGTCAGTGTTCTGGGCTCAGCCACATTTGTAAGACCTGTGATGTCCGTGTCTCTCTCCTTTTCCTCCTCACACAGTTCTCTTGTTCGGCTAGTGTCTAGGCCCACGTAATCCTTAAAACACCCTATTTGGTTTGTTTCTGCTACCATCAACCACGGACTTCTCTAGGGGCATCTGGGCTGGGAGGGAGCCAGCTCAGAACAAACAGACCATGAACAGTGTGTGCTCACTAAGCTGTTGATAAAAATGTATGCTCAGATCCCTTTTTATTAAGCAAAGCACAGCTGTATTTTCACACTGTCACGTGGACTGGTGCTGAGGAAGGCAGTGCTGACAGAGTTGTGACTGGGTTATGGGTTGTGAGGGGATGCAGTTGGCTCAGTGACTGACATGTTCTGGAGACAAGGCATTTTGAGATTGAACAATTTTATGCCTTTCTGAGGTGTGGGAAGTTCTTCTGTATGTGTTGCTTTTATTGGTTAATAAATAAAGAAGCTGCTATTGGCCAATGGCTTAACAAAACATAGCCAGGCTGGAAGATACATGTGTATGTATATATATGTATATACACACATATATACATACATGCATGCATATATACGTATGTATAGGTATGTATGTGTATATGTATATATTAATATGTACGTATATATGTATATATGCACACACACACACACACACACACACACACACACACATATATATATATATATATATATATATATATATATATATATATATAGAGAGAGAGAGAGAGAGAGAGAGAGAGAGAGAGAGAGAAGGCGGAGTCAGAAGAAGCCATGGAGCCACTCCTGGAAACAGACTCACGGGAATCTTACCAGTAGGCCACGAGCCTTGTGCTAAAATATAAAATAATAGAAATGGGTTAACCAAAGATAAATGAGTGAGCTAGCAATACGTTTAAGTGATTGGTCAAGCAATGATTTAAATAATATAGTTTCTGTGTGATGATTTTGGGAGTCTGGGCAGCCAGGAAACAAATGAGTGGCCTTCTCCTACAGCATTTCTGGACCCTGGCTAATCACCCTTCCATCCTCTCAGGTTTCATTCGTTTCTCAGCTGCATGGCAAGTCTCCTCACCCATGGAACTGTGAGAGACCTGGAGGCTAAAATTCTGGGTTTCAAGACAACTTCAGTGGTGTAGAGTCAACCATGTGCAAGCCCATACATATTCCTGCAGAATTTTGTCATTTGCAGAATTTTTAAAAAATGTCCTTCCTTAAGGGCTTTGCAGGGGACTGTGGGAAAAGACACAACCAATCCTCCTGTCACAGCCATCTGGGACACAGCCCAAAGTAGTGACTCTCGGACTTGAAATATCTTTGAAGTTGCAAACTTAATCTTAAAAAATTACATGCATCTTGTATCCTGCTCTATTATATATTCAGGTTGACTTTAGTATGAAATAATGCTGCCCTCCCCAAATTGAAAGATTCTTCCCCCCATATATTCATATGCCTCCTGGTACACCCTGCGCCCTAGTTTAAAAGTCCTTTGAAAAGAATAAAGTAAAAAGAAAAGAAAACCATAAAACACGGAATAAGTGCAAGCCATTCATAGAGTTATTATTTATTAATAAATGATCATTTTTAATAATTAATGCCAATCAAATCCACTTAAATGGACCAGGTCCTTAAGGAATTAGAAGCAGCCTTAGCCACAGCTAAAGAAACACATGCACACAGAGAGAGAGAGAGACAGAGACAGAGACAGAGAAACAGAGACAGAGACAGACACAAGACACAGAGGCAGAGGCAGAGACACAGAGAAACAAAGACTCTCCCTGCTTTACTAATCTCCCTTGAGCATTTTCCTCACCTGTGCTACTGGCTTCCAGGTGAGGCTTGTTTGTTCATCTCATTTGATAGAGGTGATGAAAGCTACAAAAACAGTCACAGAAAAACAACAACAATAACCCAACTTCTTACCTGTGATACATGATGTTAAATGTTCTTCAAACATTCCTTTTATTGCTTGCCCACACTAGGGCTGCACAGTGGGCTTTATATGTCATTTTCAGGAGAGGACTAGAGGCCTGGGGAGGTAACCGTTCCTTCCCAGGGTACATGGTTAAGTAGAAGTATAGTTTGAAAACAGAAGTCTATTGCGTGTAGTCTTGAGAAGCATTAGAACAGCAGAGGTGAGAGGCTGACTATGGAAAAGACTCCATATGGAGCTGCATATAAGTTGTGCCAGGTTCTCCATTGACTTGGGTTTGACTCATGCTCCTGTAAATAACCTTGATAAACCCATCAGTACATTCTATTCATTGTTCCAACTCTGAATCACAAATTATGTTTGTAAATAAAGTTTTATTAGCACACACTCATGTATATCTATGGTTGTATTATCTTGAATCTAGTTTGGTACCATAAAGGCAATGTTAATTATTGCAACAGAGACTTTCATAGGATGCTTGGACTGAGTCAGTCTAAGGCTCTTATTATTTATAGCAGTCACATTTTTCAAATGTTCTTTGTGGGAACTGGATCCTGATGTGTAGTTGAATAAAGAGCTAGCTGAGATCCAAAGGTGATGTCTGGTTCAGAAGAGGAAAGATGCTGGTGGGAGACCTTCAGCCATCCATGTTGACTTTGTGTTCAAACTGGAGTCCAGCAAAGGTCTGTCTAATTTTCCTTCTGCAGTCTGTTCTCTACGCTTGTTGTATAGTTGTTTCACCTGAATGAAAAATTTATTGTCTCAGTAAGTAAACACAACTTAAAATTCATGTGGCTTTCAAAACGTATGGGGTTACAAGGCCTCACTGGCAAGGTAATACCGGCAGTGCCAACAGTTCATGAGAAGGACTTCTCCCTGAGCTCAAGGTGCTTGCAAATGGCATAGGGACTGCAGGTTCTCTTGAGCCGTCACTCGTCCTCGGGCAGAACTTTTCAGTGGCAGCTGTGAGCCATTCATGCTGTTGTAAATAATGCCAGTTAATTTACTGGCCATGGGTAGCACCATTACTCTGTTCTATCGCTCATGCCCTACCTTGAGTGAATAGATATTTTCTTGCATTTCCCCAGGAAAAGACACTTCACTCCCTTGTTCACTAATAGGAAGGCCAGGGTAGCTTTTCTTCCTCATTTCCAAATTCCACAGACTCAAAAGGAGGAGTTGCTTTCTTTCCACATCATCTTCAGGCTTACCAGAGCTGCATGCAGGTGAATTTGGCAAACCAAGAAGGCAAACTGTTGAGAAGGGGATGTGACTGCGATGTGGTCAACACACTGTGAAACTCAGAACTCCAAGCCTATGGAGTCTCACTCACCTTCTGGAAGACTCTCTGCAAGGTTACATTCCTAATGAAATTTCTCCCATTTCTCCAATTCCTGCAGTTATTTGAAAACAAGGCAAATAAACAATGTGCTCTTCCCCAGGCGAGTCTACAATTGCTTGTACTTCTTTGGGTAGGGTTGAGGCCACTTGGGCTTTCCCCTGTCCACTTAAGCGTGTCTGTTGCTGTCTTTGCTCAACTCATGTTTAGGCAGTCGTGTTGGTAAAAGAGGCCATGAATTTGAAAGAGAGCAAAGAGTGATATATGGGAGAGTTCAATGGAGGAAAGAGAAAGGAAGTGATATAATGATATTATAATCTAAAAAATTGAAATAATAATAAAATAGAAAATAATAAAACGTAAGTAAACAAAACAAAACCCTCTACTAAGACCTCTGTGTCTTCCTCAGACTCCAACCAAGTTTTGGAAGCCATCACACCTTTCCACTCCAGTTCTACAGCAGGATGCAATCAAAGGTGTCTGGTGTGTGATGTGAATTTACCCCAAATGTTGCTGAATTGGAAACTGTCTTAGGAGGGGGGGATCTTATTCATGTTCTACCTTCCAGATTAGTACAATATTTGGTCTAGAATGTTTATAATTTTGGAGGGACCTTTAGCTACAAATAACTCTTGATCATGGCTAAGATGAAAAGAATTCCTGTTTCTGTCAGCGGAAGGTCAGGACAGTGTGGTCCCATGTCTGTGTACTTGTACATCATGTGGTCTGGGGTCCAGATCTCTCCACCTGTGTCCTTTCCCAACTCTGTACAGAGGAGTTGTATTTCTACACTGAAGACATCATCTCCCTCTGGCTGGACTAACTCCTGGTGAAGTGTGAAGAGGATGCAGGGAGGCCAAGAACATTTTCTGCAAATGTAGTTTTTCTTGCTCTGCTGGGATCTAGTTACTGGAAGCTTGCCTCAGCTGATTTTTCTTCATTCTGTATTGGCCAGAATTGGATAACGTGCCCTCTGCTAAACCAGTCTCTGGCAGAGGGGAACCCTTTGATAGTGATTAGTTTGTAACAGCGGCTATTCTTCAGCAGAGCCGAGGACAGCGGGTACTCTGAGTGGATCTTTCCAAATAGCAGTAGTCTTGGCTCATGGTGTCTTTTCGTTCTATCACCTTGGTTTGAGTGGATGGAGGTATGTGGGATTTAAATGGAGAGTCATTGTTATCAATAAAGCATGGAGGTTTTCTTGGCTTACCTTCATAAGGGATGAGGTTAGTAAGTTAAAGGAAGATGGGGAAAGCTACACCATCCAAACCATATGTTCCACCCTCATCACACTGATGGAGGAAATGTCGCCGGAGCATTCCCCTGCTATTTTGGGACTAGATATCTCTAGGAACTATCTGAGCTCTAGTCAGTTCAAGCTTGATCCACTTATTGAGGACGTCTCCAGTTTTGACCAAAACAGGATAGAGTACTTTCTTGCCTGAAGCTTGCATCTAAAGAAAGTCACAGTAGACAGAGCTGAAGACACTAAGATGGCCATTGAGTCTGGCACTCTGCGATTCACGATTCAACAGATACTTACTGCAAACTACAATGCAGTCAGTATATGACCACTATTATCTTCACTGGAGGTCCAGTAATGAATGGCAGATGTGATAGGAACAACCAAAGGGGTAAAGGTACAAAGAGATAATCAAGAAAATAATATATAAAGATAGATATTATTAAGTACATGGCAAGGGATGAAACATAGGTGGACAGGACAGTTGGTTACTTGTGAATGGAGGGCCAGAGGGGTTTTGTGAGAAGGTAGTATTTGATCTAAGAGCTGGGTGTCATGTCAACAAGCTCCTAACTCCAGAAGGTGGAGGCAGAAGGATTAAGTGCCAGGCAAGCCTAGGCTGCACATATAGTCATTGTCTCAAAAAAAAATCTTTTTAAGAAGCACTATAGATAGGAAATAATTTCTCATTCATAATATGCCTGCATTGCTTAAGGCAGAGTACCGAGAAAAAGAGTCCAAATACAAGGTGCTGTACAGAGGACAGGGGTGGGGCTGAGGTGGAGGTGGGGGGGAGGACTTTGGGGTGGGGCTGGGATGGAGGTGGAGGGAAGACTTTGGGGTGGGGCTGAGGTGGAGGTGGGGGGAGGACTTTGGGGTGGAGCTGAGGCTGGGGCTGGGGCTGTGGGGTGGGGCTGGGGCGGTAGCTGTGGTTGTGGGGCAGGGGCTGGGCTTGTGGGGTGGGCTGGGGATGAGGCTTTCCTGTATGGCTCTTGTGGATCCTGCAGAGTATCTTCTTCAAAACACATTTTCCCTGACTGCTTTCGTACTAGCACAAGCAACATGGAGAGAAAATACAGAAAACACTTCAATAGCAGCTGTGGGGCTTCGTGAGCCCATTATTTGTTATTATGTTGTTTGAGTTGTAGGATGCAGCTCACATGAACACTGCTGTTTGCACAGACTTACTTGCCTGGGCTATGGCGGTCCTGGTTAATGCGGGCATCTATGCAATCTTCCTGTGTTTTGTGGCTTCCCGAGAGAAGTGCCATCGTGGATTCAATAAAGGTAGCAATAAAGCCCATATTAATAATGTATGCAGAGCTATAGATGTCTATTTATAAGGGGCAGAATTACACTCCAAATGTATCCGTCCTCTCTCAGATGAATGTAAGTAGCCTGAACCGTGGTAGATGAGGTTTCCATCCCAAGCTGACACCCCTGCTCACCCCACGGCATGTTAAAAGCAGAGCTAAGTGCAGCATCAGCCTGGGACGCATGCCCCTTGGATCTGGGGTGATTATTTATGCAGGAAAGTGGAGATAAAGTAGGCCTGAAAACATACTGTGATTCGCAGCTGAAAAGAGGAATAAGTAGCTAGAAAAAAGGAGACAGATGTGATTTCTTGTAAGATGTTATTTTCTGTGAGGAGTTTATGGAGGTAACTGACCGAACACACATCTAACGTGGGAAGTGCTCCTACTGTGTGTTGGATATATAATATCTTAATATATGTGTAATGTGTATGCTCAGCTGTTTATATTATCAAAAGGAAACAAACCCACTGAGGACATTGACTTTCAGGGGCTAATTAATTACTTCTGAGGACCTACTATGTGTTAGACTACTTTATAGTCATGTCAACTCACTGACTCCTCATTAGCTTAGTGTCCATCAGTCAGTATAGAGCAAATATTGCTGGTATGACAAGTAACCTCGTATTTCATAACTAGGCTTTTATCTTGCATCATAACAATCTCTGTCTGGAGAACTGCTGAAGAGTATCAAAGAATCAAGGGGATGCCTGGTAACACACAAAGACATACACACACACACACACACACACTATTTGCAGCTTTGACATTTGGTTGATAGATGTTTGCTCCTATTCACCTGGCCAGGGCAAGCAGGCCAGCGGATATTTGAAGCATGACTGGCAGGAGCCTAGATATTAACAGTGCGTGTTTGAAAGGCTCCCCGTGTTGATGACCACTGAGGTTCAGTGACCTCCCTAGGAGAAGGGTCTTGCGAAGGTTGTTTAGATAGGGGTGAGAAGTCCCAGCCCAGATGCACCGACTCATTGCGTTGCCATCTGAACAGTGACATGTCTAGACATCATGTTCCCTCTCGCCAAGTCATGTCCCCAACTGGAATCTCATTGCATGGCACTGTGAGGTGCACAAAATAGGGATTGGAAATTCACCGCTGCCTCCTGCTTCTTTTTCCTTCTCCTACATTTCAGACACTAGGCCCTAAGTTTCCTTCCCCCTCCTCACGTTTCTCCCAAATTACCATGGTCCCCTCCTCACAGTTTCTACCATCTCTGACTGGAATGATAACCCTCTTTCTTGCTTGTGAGGCTTTGCCTCTAACAGCTAAACCATCTCTAGCCCATGGGAATGAGAATCTTTCTAAAGTGAGACTATTACCAGCATCTTGCCAGATTAAAACTCTCCATTTCATCTCCAATTCAATGATCCCCCTCGGAAACTGCAGTTCTACAAAGAAACTATTTAGTGTACAAAAAGCCAAACAACAACAACAACAAAAAAAAACAAGGAAACAAAAAAATTCCTAAGAAACACCAAGAAAACACGTAGAGAAGAAAAGGAAGAAGTAAAACTATCACTCTATAATCAATTGATCTTGTATAAAGGAATTACTAATGAATCTATACCCCAGAACCCCAAATCTAAACTACTAGAGATAATAAATATTTTCAGAAATTACTCTGGCTACATTAGTCTATAAACTATATAACAATCAGTTGGATTTCAATACACAATCAGTACACAAAATGAAAACAGAATTAAACGATAATTTTATTTATAGCAAATATCAAACGACCCTAACTAGACACCTTAGGCCACCAAGGAAAACCTCCAATGATAGGAATTGATTACATCTTGCTGAGTTGTTGGCCAAACTTGTCCTATAGACCCTTCCAAATTGATTACTCTCTATAATATGATGGTGAGGTCCTATTGCTGAAGACACAGCCTACTTAGTTCATTGAAAATGGTGGTTTTCAAGAGGAAGTTTCACCCCTACTGGCTAGCATTCATGATGCTGGAAGGTACTTTGGATGCTATTTAGAAGAAGGATAGTCATTAATATCACCCAACTTGTGACATTCAACAGATACCTGACTATAACATATACTAGTTAAATAGTAGTACAGTGTTATGGGAGTGACCAACAACTTTTTGAAATTGGAATTAAGGATCGTTTAGTAAGATGGAACCTATATTTGACACTACTAAAAAGCCAAGAACCTGAGACTAGATTGGCCATCACGGATCAAGGAGAAAACATATTACTATTATTCTGTTAAAGAAACAAAGCAATAAAACGGTTCCTAATGTCATTCTTAAAGAGTAACTCTCAACCTTTCTAAACTAAGTCTTTCTTACAGCAAAGAGTAACTGGCACAGAGACTCACACCTGGGCAACGTGAGAGACTTTGGAGCCATCAGCCCTAAGTAGGATGTCCTTGTCAAACTCCTCCAAGACTCAGTGACCAATGTTCAAGAGTTGTCCATCAGACAGACTGTAAGACCTAAAGTTGGTAGATGATTCCAAGAAAACTGTCGTTCAGACATAACAGGACTGATACACACATGAACTCACAGAGACTGTGGAAATAAGCAGAAGTCCTGAAGAGGTTCAAATCAAACCAAAGCCCAGCCAGGAGAAAGGGAAGTGGACACAAATGCTCACCCCCACCTAGAAGCTTATCTCAGCTGATACATTTCAAGAAAAGGGAAAATACGTTTTCTTTAACCAGGTCTTTCTGTGTATGTCAACCATATTCCAGGGCAGGCCTGCTGCCCAGAAGTAGCTGGACAACACAAAACAGACTCCATGCTTTTTTGTGTATGATTTTTGTTCCATTTTGTTATGTTTTGTCATATTTTTTCGGTTTATATTGATTTCATTTTGTGTTTTTATTTTGTCTTGTTTTTGAGAAATAAAGAGAAAGAACACGGGGCTGGGTGGGTAGGAAAGTGGGGAGGATCTAGGAGGAGTTGGGGTCGGGGAAGACTATCATCAAGATATATTGTACAAAATACTTGTAAATGAAGGGGAATAAAACACTCAGGAGCAATTTAAAGAAGTCTAAAATTTGCCCAGCAAAAGTATAAAATCATTGTTGAAAGAAATTAGAGGTGACATAAATAGAAAGGCAACCTATATTTTTAGATGTGAGGATGTTTAAAATTCAGTGCTCGAGAAGACCAGGTAGACTGTCTTCAGGCCTTCTCTGGTTTCTCTGTTCTCCCAGCAGATAAAGTCCCTAAGGCTCATCCCTAGTGCTGCAGCAGAATACCAGCTGTGCCCTCTCTTCCCTCCTGTTCCCACCTCCTGTAGATCCTACAGTCCATCCCTCCTAACACCCCTGACTCCTTGCAGCTTCCCAGACTCCAACATCAGCAGGCATTCTTTATGAGCATACTAGCTCACAAGTTAAAAAAGCAACACACAGACATCACAGTCTCCAAAAATCTAAAGAAGAAACAGAAGTCAAGAAACAAAACACCCATCCAACAAATTCAGACCCAAAAATCAATACCTAAACCTATAATCACCCTAAATCCAGATGCCTAGATGTCAGCATAAGAACACAGTCAATAATATCAAGGGCAATATATCTCCACTAAAGATCAGCATTCTTATGATACCAGGCCCTGCCCTGAATATTCCAACATAGGTGAAGCACAAGGCAAAAAAAAAACAGCCTTTAACACCTCTAAGAAGATGATAGAGGTCCTAAAGGAGGAAATAAATGCATCTCATAGAAGGCTACAAATACACAAACACACACACTAAAAAACAAGAGAAGGAAAGAAATAAACATTTTCAAGACATGCATATGGAAATATAAACAATAAACAAATCACAAATTGAAGAAATTCTGGAAATGAAAAATGAAGGAATTTGAACAAGAATTACAGAGGTAAGCTTTAGCAACATAATACAAGAGATGGAAAAAGAATCTCAGACATTGAAGAGATGATACAAGAAATGGTTACAAAGGTCAAAGAAAATCTAAATTTAAAAATTCCTGACACAAAATATCCATGAAATCTGGGACACTACCAAAAAGACCAAAACTAAGAATAATAGTAATAGAGGAAGGATAAGAATCCCAGATCAAAGGCCGAATTATATTTTCAGCAAAATCAAAGAAGAAAATTTTCTTAACCTAAAGAAGGAGATGCCTATAAAGGCACAAGAAGCATAGAGAACACCAAGTAGATTGGACCAGAAGAGAAATTCCCCTTGCCATAAATAATCAAAACAGCAAGCATATGGAACAAAGAAGGAATATTAAAATTTGCAATGGGAAAAGGCCAAGCAGCATATAAAGGCAGACCTGTTGTAATTAAACCCAGCTTCGTAATGGAGACTCTAAAAACCAGAAGGACCTATATAGATGTACTTCAGATTCTAAGAGACCACGGACGCCAGAGTGCTATGTCCAGGAAAACTTTTAATTAATGTAAATAGAAAAAATAATCTCATAGCAGCAAAACCAAAAGAAGGTATGCACATACACCACCAGGGTCATCACCAGGGTCACCACCAGGGTCACCACCAGGGTCATAGGGATCAGCAAACACTGCTCATTGATATCTCTTAATACCGGTGCTCTCAATTTTTCAATAAAAAGGCACAGATGAACATAATGGATTTGAAAACAAGACTCATTCTTCTGCTGTATGGAAGAAACACAACTTAATATCAAGGATAGACATTATCTCTGGGTAAAAGGTAGGAAAAAGATATTCTAAGCTAATGGACCTAAGAAACAAGCTGGCGGGGCCATTTTAACATCGAACAAAATAGATGGGGAAGAAAATTACATACACATCAGAGGAAAAAATCTACTAAGATGGCATTTCAATTTTTATAATCCATGTCCCATACACAAGGGCACCCACATTTGTAAAAGAACTACTACAGTTTAAATAACACATTGACTTATACACTAATAGTGGAAAAATTCAACATCTCACTCTCACCGACAGACAGGTAATCCAGACAGAAACTAAACAGAGAAATATGGAGCTAACAGACCTTGTAAACCAAATGGACCTATCAGATATTTACAGAACATTTCACCAAACACAAAAGACTACATCTTCTTCTCAACACCGCATGGAACTTTCTCCAAAATTGACCACACACTTGGATATAAGGCAAGCCTTAACAAATACAAGAAAATTGAAATAATTCCCTGTATCAGACCACTACCAATTAAAGCTAGATATCAAGAATAACAGAAACAGCAGAAAACTTACATAGTCATTAAAACCGAACAACTCTCCACTGAATGAAAAATGAGTCAAAACAGAAATAAAGAAAGATATTAAAGACTTCCTACAATTCAATGAAAGTAAACACACAGCGCACTCAAATGTTTGGGTCACAATGGAAGGGGAGGTAAAAGTTCATATCACTAAGTACTTACACAAAAAGAAAGATCTCATACTAGCCTCTTAGCAGAACACTTGAAAGTTCTAGAACAAAAGAAGTACACCCAAAAGGAGTAGACAGTAAGAAACAAATTGAGGACTGAAATCAATAAAAGAGAATCAAATGGAACAATACAAAGAATCAATGAAACAGAGAATTCGTTCTTTGAGAAAATTAACAAGAGAGACAAACCCTCATCAAAATTTAAAAAATCAGAAACAAAAATGGGGATATAACAATGGATATAGAGTAAATCCAGAGGTCATACTTTAAAAGCCTATACTTCACCAAATTGGAAAATCTAAAACAAATAATTTTCTAGATAGGTATCACTTTCCAAAGTTATATAAATCATTAGGTAAACAATTTAACTAAACCTATGAGCCCCAATGAAGTAGAAACAGTCATTAAAAGTCTCCAAAGGAAAAAAAACTCAGGGTCAGATGATTTGGGCATAAAATTCAACCAGACTTTTAAAGACAAGTTAAAGCCAATATGCCTCAGATTAATCCACAAAATAGAAACAGAAGGAACATTGCCTGATTCATTTTATGAGTCCATAGTTACTCTGATACTTAAACCACTTAAACCACACAAAGACTCAACAAAGAAAAAGAATTACACACCAATTTCCCTTATAAACTAGATGTAAAAAAACTCAACAAAATATTTACAAACTGAATCTTAGAACACATCAAAAAGATCATCCACCCTGATCAAGTAGTTTCATTCCAGAGATGCATGGATGGTTCAATGTATGAAAATCAGTAAATGTAATCCACCATATAAACAAATTGAAATTAAAATATCACATGATCATCTCATTAGATGTAGAAAAGCACACTGACAAAATCCAACACCCCTTCATGATAAAATTCCCGGATAGATTATAGGTAGAAGGGACATAGCTAAAAACAAGAAAGTCAATTTGCAGCAAGCCTATAGCCAACATCAATTAAATTGAGAGAAACAAACAATTCCAATAAAATCAGGAACAAGACAAAGTTGTTCTCTTTCTCCATACCTATTCAGTGTAGTACTTAACATTCTAGCTAGAGCAGCAAGACAACTGAAGGAGATCAAGAGATACAAATCAGAAAGAAAGAAGTCAAAGTATCACTATTTGCAGATGATATGATAGTATACATAAATGATTCTAAAATTCTACCAGGGAAGTCCTACAGCTGATAAACACTTTTTGACAATGTGACTAGATTAGAAAATTAACTCACAAATATTGGTAGTCCTTCTACGTACAAATGGTAAATGTACTGAGGAAAAAATCAGGGAAACAGCCCCTTTCATAATAGCCTCAAATAATAAAAAATATCTTGGAGTAACTCTAACCAAGTAAGCGAAGAACTTACATGACAAAATCTTCAAGTCTTTCAAGAAAGAGATTGAAGACACTATCAAAAGATGGAAAGATCTCCCATGCTCATGAATCACTAAGACCGACATAGTAAAAATGGCCATCCTACCAAAGGCATTCTGTAGATTCAGTGCAATCCCTATCAAAACTTCAACACAATTATTTACAGAACTTGAAAGAACAATACTCAACTTCATATCAGAAAACAAAAAAGTGCAGAATAGTTAAAATAATCCTGTACAAAATAATCACAAATTTTATGTTGTAATACAGAGAAATAGTACTATATGATATTGTCATAAAAACAGACACCTTGATAAATGATATCAAAGTGAAGACGTGGACATAAACATGTATGGAGCCCTGACTTTTGATAAAGATGACAGAAATGCACTCTGGAAAAGGACAGCATCTTCAACAAATGATGCTGATCAAACTGGGTGTCTGCACGTAGAAGAATCCAAGTAGATTAATATCTATCACCCTGCACAAAACTCAAGTCCAAGTGGATCAAAGACCTCAACATAAAACCTGATACACTGAACCTGACAGAAGAGAAAGTGGGAAACAGCCTTGAACACATTGGCACAGGAGACAACTTTCTAAACAGAACTGTGATAGTGTGGGCACTAAGGTCAACAATTAATAAATGGGACCCCATGAAACTGAAAAGCTTCTGTAAGGCAAAGGACACTGCCAATCAGATAAAGCAGCAACAAAGCAGCAACTCACAGCGTGAGAAAAGATTTTCTTTTCACCAACTCCATATCCAATAGAGGACTAGTGTCTAAAATATATAAATAATTAAAAAAGATAGATATCTATAATCCAAACAATCCAATTAAAAATAGGATACAGCTATAAACAAAGAATTCGCAATAGAGGAGTCTCAAATGGCTGAGAATCACCTAAAGAGATGTTCATCATTCTTACTCATCAGGAAAATGTAAAGGAATACTACTTTGCGATTCCATCTTTCACCTGCCGAAATGGCTAAGAAGAAAAACCCAAGTGACAGCTCCTCAGACTGATGAGGCTGTGGAACAATGGGAACGTGCCTGCATTACTGGTGGGAGTGCAAGCTTGTACAGTCACTACAGAAATCAATATGGTGATTCCTCAGAACATTGAGAATTGATCTACCTCAAGAACTAGCTACACTACGCTTCGACATATATCCAAAGGACATTCCATCCTACCACAAGGCCACTTTCTGAATTATGTTCATTGTGGATTTGATCATAACATCCAGAGACTAGAAACAACCTAGATGTCCCTCAACCAAAGAATGGATAAAAATGTGGTATACACAATGGAGTATTACTCAGCTGTTAAAAAATGACATTATGAAATTTGGAGGCAAATGGGTAGAACTAGAAAAACAATCGTCTTGAATCAGATAACTGAGACCCAGAAAGACATACATGGTTTGTGCTCACTTCCAAGTCGTTATTCACTGTTAAGTAAATGATAACCAAGCTACAATCTGTAGACCCAGAGAGGTTAGGCAAAAAGTAGGGCTCTAGGAAGGAATACGTGGATCTCTCAGGGGAGAGGAAATAGAATAGATATTGTAGGAGGACTAGGTGTTGGTGGTGAAAGAAATGGGAGGGGTCGGTGGGGGGTGTAGGGAGAGAGTTCTGGGAGAGATGGCTGGAATTGGAGATTTGGGCAGATGGTGTGGAAACAATGCAGTGGTAACATCTATGAGGACAATCCTAGTGAGGATGACTATTAGTAATGGAAGATATAGGGTCTGTACTGGTCATCTCTTATAGCCAGGCAAGGCTGGGACTGGCTGCTGGCTGAGGGAGTCCAGTGGAGATCTCCAGGCAATACAAGATGATGTTATGACAGAGGGTTGCTCTCAGCAAACTCACAGTGTGATCCCATTGTCAAGGACAACATCCACACAGCTCATTGTGTGTAGAGAGGCCCAGCTGGTGACGTCATGGAGCCTTCCTCACCAAGCTCTAGTCTCTTTGGTGTTGGAAAGTACTCTGCACACTACTAAAAGAAGCATGCATACCAGCCCAGTCACCAAACCTTTGACCTGCAATCTGTCCTTTCTGCAAGATTTGCTGGGCCAATGGTAGTTCAGAACTTGTGGGACTGGCCAACCAATTTCTGATTTAACTTGAGTTCTGTTCCATCAGAGGGAGCCTATGCTGGACCCTGCTTGGATGGCCTGGAACCCTGAGACTGGATAGCCTAGAGAACTAGGGTAGAACCAAACAGCACTGGTCCGAAACAACAATAGCAACTTGACTTTCAGTGCTTAGACACAAGATAAATTCAAACCCATTAGCTTAAAAGAAAAGCAACAGAAAAGTCAAAGTAGCCAAAAAATGATAGGGTAAGTAGTTAATAATTAAGGGATGGCTATGTATGGCATATATAGAAAATGGAATATTACTCAGCATAAAGGGCAACAAAAGAATGTGGGGTGAGATTCCTAGAAGGACTGTCCACTCGTGTCATAACCACAGAAAAGTTCCTAGAATATGGCAGAGCTCAATAAACTGCAGTTCTTGATCTGGAATACAGTCCACAGAGAGGGGCGACAAACAAATCCACAGGAAGTGATGATTCGATGTGTTCTGTGCAGGGAGCAGAAGAGCATGGAGTGTTCCTGGAGACACTGGCTTGTCCAGCCCAGACTGAGGCAGAAGGGAGTCCAGAGGAGGGGATACGTTACAGGGTTTGCGGGATGATGAGTCAGACAAAGAAAGAATAGGTACTCCATCTTTTGAAAATAAGGTTCTGTCTCATTCAAGTTTAAGGAAACAAATAGAAAATGCTAGTACGTGGGGAGATTTATACCACTGGGGGATTGTGAACTGGGGCAGGCCTGGAGAAATCAGCTATGGTGGTTCCTCGAAAAGCTAAATCTAGAACGTTCACATGATCCAGCTGTACCACTCCTGGTCATGTGCCTGCAGAACATCAACACACTGTGTAGATACCAGCTCATCCATGTTGACTGTAGTACTGTTCACAGCGGCCAACATATGGACTCAGGCTATATGCCCATCAGTGATGTGAGGAAAACATGGCCCACACATGAGAGTGAAATGGTATCAATTGCAGGAAAATGCATAGAGCCATAGAGATAACAGATTTAAAGGGAAATAAGCCAGACTCAGAAGGGCAACTACTGCCTATTTTCTCTCATATGCGGAACGTGTATTTTATTCATACACACACACAGTTTAGGGAAGTAGAAGGAAGAGGAAGAGGGCAAGTGGCAGGGACAAAGGAACAGGGAAAAGCGCTGGAGGTGAATGTGGTCAAAGTAGAGGTATGCCTGAATGAAAATCTCATTATGAAAGCTTTTGCTTTTCACAATGAATAAAGTCACCCAACTGTAACAACATCAAACACAAGGCCATCGAGAAGGCTCAGCGGGTTAAGGCAACTGCCACCAAGTGTTCAACCTAAGTTCAATCTCAGGCCCACATGGAAATGAGCAGAGAATGAACTCTCAAACACTCTTCTAACAGCCACATGTGTTCCATGGTATCTGTGCACAGCCATTTACCAACCATCCATGGTACCCATTCACATCCATGGTACCCATGCACAGCCATCCACTTATCATCCATGGTATCTGTGCACAGTCATCCACCCACCATCCATTGTGCCCATGCACAGTCATCCACCCACCATCCACAATATCTGTGCACAGTCATTCATCTACCATCCATGGTGCCCATGCACAGCCATCCACTTATCATCCATGGTATCTGTGCACAGTCATTCATCTACCATCCATAGTACCTATGCACAGTCATCCACTTATCATCCATGGTATCTGTGCACAGTCATCCACCCACCATCCATGGTACCTATGCACAGTCATCCATCCACCCATCCATGGTACCCATTCACATCTATGGTGCCCATGCACAGCCATCCATCCCATGCATGGTGCCAGTGCACAATCATCCACCAATCGTCCATAGTATCTGTGCACAGTCATCCACCCACCGTCTATGGTACCTGTGCACAGTCATCTACCCACCATCCACGGTGCCCATGCACAGTCATCTACCCACCATCCATTGTACCTGTTCACATCCATGGTACCCATGCACAGCCATCCACCTACCATCCATGGTACCCATGCACAGTCATCCACCCACCATCCATGGTGCCCATGCACAGCCATCCACCCACCATCAATGGTACCCATTCACATCTATGGTGCCCATGCACAGCCATCCATCCCATGCATGGTACCAGTGCACAATCATCCACCCATCGTCCATAGTATCTGTGCACAGTCATCTACCCACCGTCTATGGTACCTGTGCACAGTCATCCACCCACCATCTACGGTGCCCATGCACAGTCATCTACCCACCATCCATTGTACCTGTTCACATCCATGGTACCCATGCACAGCCATCCACCCACCATCCATGGTACCCATGCACAGCCATCCACCCACCATCCATGGTACCCATGCACAGCCATCCACCTACCATCCATGGTACCCATGCACAGCCATCCACCCACCATCCATGGTACCCATGCACAGCCATCCACCTACCATCCATGGTACCCATGCACAGCCATCCACCCACCATCCACGGTGCCCATGCGCAGTTATTTACCCATTATTCACATACATACAAATGAATAAAATAAAAGTTACTTAAAATATGAAATAAAATAAAAATCAGATAAAATTTAGATACAGGAATTTTTAAATTTAGGTTCCTTCTTACATAGGAAGATGGTGTAAGAGTGTGTACACAAGCTTTTCCTTGGAGTGACCGTGGGGGTGGAGACCAAAGGAGATGTGGGGCTCCTGCAGCAAGCAAGGCCACACCAGAAAGCCCCCACAAGTTTTGAGCCACCAAGAAGAATGAAAAAAATTAAATTTATATTTGACCATTATGTAGTATTTTGGAGATGGGAAAAAAGATTGAAAAAAATACACAAGGCCCAGTTGAGACTCTAAGATTTTGAGTCATGTGTTTTTAATGAGACAAGGAGACAGGGTAGGTGGCTCACTCAGTAAAGCACTTGCCATACAATCTGTGGGGAGTCAGGTTAATTCTACAGAACTCATGTGTGGAGTGGGATGTGCTCACCCCTGCTTGTGGTCTCTGTGCTGGAAGGGCACAGACAGGGGGATCCTTGAGTCCAATGGCTGACCAGCCTAGCCTACCTGGTGAGCTCCAGGCCGTGAAAGACCCTGTCTCATGAAGCAAGCTGACAACACCTCAGGAATGACACTCCAATTTGACCTCTGGCCTCCATGTATGCACATACCCAGGTGAACACACACACATGTGAACGCATACACATGTGAATGCACGTATATCTGAGCATATGCAAATGGGAAGTTAAGGAATAAAATAAAACACCCTCTGCTGCCATCACCAGGCACCTAAACTCATGTACACTCTTCCTGTTCATATACAAATAATTTTTTTAAAAAGTCTAAAAGTACTGAACTTGCTGGTGTGGGCTTATAGTTCTAGCACTGTGTAGGGTTTGGGGTGGAGGCTGTGGAAAAGAAGATCACTGAATCTAGCTGCATCATGGAGCCCTACATCCCAGTGATAAATTCTGTCTCTACACCTAAGGTGGTGGCCTGGAGAGATGGCTCAGTGGTTAGCAGCACTTGTTTTCCTTGCATTAGGACAAGGTTTTTCTCCACAGTACTCACATGGAGGCTAACAGTCTGTACCTCTAGTTGATGGGGATCTGATGCCTTCTTCTGGCCTCCATGAGCACCGCAGGCATATGGCACACAAACATACAAGCAAGCAAACACCGTACAGGTAATAAAGTAAAATAAAAATTTAAAAAGATTTTTAAAATGTGAGGTGGATAGCTCTCAAGGAACAATGCTTGAAGTTGTTCTCCACACGAATGCACACATGTGTGTATACACACATACATGCAAACACGGATACATGCATTCATTCACTCACTCATGCATGCATTCAAGCACAAAATAAATTAAAAACGTGAATACAAGTGCCTGGGTTAATTGTGGATGTGTCAATAAGTTACTGACATCTACTTGGCTACTCACTGACATTGCTTTTGCCTGTGGTGACAGGCAGAGAGAATAATTTTTGTAGTTGAGGACATAAAGTCATAGAGGAAATAATTTTGTTGCCGAGGACATAAAACTATAGAGGACTCACATCGCACAGTCGCACAGGATTTCTCCTGTTGCACCTGACCCAGGATGCTTCACCTGTGTGTGCACATGGGAGGTCAGAGGTTGACTCAGTTTTCTTTCTCAACCACTCAGCACCTTACTTGATGAAGTATGTTCTCATGGAACCTAATCTAGTGTGGGCTAGACCACCTTGTAAGAAAGCACCAGACCCACTTGTCCCTTCGTCCCCAGCACTGAGGTTACAGATGGAAGCTACCACACCCAGCTTTTATTTGGGTGCTGGAGCTCCGAACTCATGACTTCACGGTGTGTAGCAACCACTTTTCCGCTGACACATGACAGTTCCCTGAAATCCCTTTCTAATGTGAAAGACATGTGAAGGGTGGCCTCACTTAGGAACCCCAACTTCTTGCTTATCTTTTAAATATAACCAGGAATAATAATACTTGACCAAAGACTACCACTCAACTTCTCCTTGTGCAGGGAGTACAGCCAAGACCACAATTTCTAGACAAAGAAAAGATGTGATGCTTTCATCAATCACCAAAATTTAGACATTCCCCTCAGTTTGCTATTGGGGATAATTTCATAGGCTATGTAAATGGCAGGTAGCATGTTCCCTACCTGTGATCTTCTCCCCCATTCTCCTTAGGGGATCAGTTATGCCTCACATTCCTAGACACACCCCTTTAGACAGAAGACTTGGGGACATTTCTTACTTATCTTGCTTTTTCTAATGCCAACCTTGCAAACTGTTAGTTGCATCTAAACACACTCTATTAGCATGAAGGCAAATGGGTGGTTAGAAACCCTTAGCCAGGCAAGTCACCGGGAGCAAATGATCCTGTGCTTGAGCAAACTGGAGGCCTAACAAGCAGCTCGGGAAGATCTGGAGACAGCCTGCGCTGCTCCAAGCCTTGGCAGTTGAATGTCAATGTTGGTGGGTCCCACGCCGGCAGCCTCCTACCCTCCGCTTCAACTCATGCCCGCTGACATTTTCCTTCCTTGCAAATTGGCAGCAGGAGCAGGGAAAACCTAAATTTAACCTGCAGAGAATATACCATATGACATTTGTGGGCTTTACCATGTACAGTTTAAGACTTTGAAAGCTAATTTAGCCATTCGATTCCTCTGTAAGTGACGAGGGTTGATACACCTGAACTTCTGTCATTGTTAGTGACCATGGTATCATTCTCTCTCTTGAGACTTCATTCTTTAATAACTACTACCGTAAACCCCAGAGGATAGCACTAATGAGTATTTGAAATGCCATATTCTTGGCACCATGCACTGATTTTTAATAAATGAAGAAGAAAATGACTAAATAGCACCCATCCGTCCCTCAGTGTGATAGCCGGGGGTGTGAGGAATGTATTAGGCTTGGTCATTTTCATGTCTTCTCTGGATCCTCACATTCTAATTATAAGCAACTAAGTTATTCTTGGGCCACATCTTAATTAAGTCAAGTCTCTGTGATCAAGGCCCTGAAATGAGACGACATACCTGTAATACAGGTAAATAAAACAAAACAAAATTTAAAAAAATGAATCTGAAAGACAAGCTTTGATGGTTACTTTGTAAAAGTGTCTCTCTGTTTAGTCCGATTCCCTAGCTGTATTTTCCCAGAATCCGTTATCACACATATGAAACCAAGCAAGCATATTAGGTAACAACCCCTGGGGATTTCCTACCAGGGGTTCCTCTAACCACTCATGAAATAGAGCAACTAAGTTCTATTCAATCACTGCCCCAGAGTTTCCATTTCATTTCTTGAACCCTCTTTTGAACATCCTTAATGTTTACATCATATTCTTTGGATCTGTATATAGTGACATGGTGACCACTGTCAAGCAGGTGAGGATATCCACCCCTGGAAATGTGTAGGACAAGAGCACCTGTCTGTATTCTGTTGAGTGTGTTGTGTGTGTGTTATATGTTCAAGTGTGTGTGCATGACTGTGTGTGTGGTGTGTATATATGTACGTGTGTGTGCATGCATACGCAGAAGTCAGAGGTGGACATCAGATTTCCTCCCAGACCACTCAGCCCTGCAGTAACTGAGGCAGGGTCTACTGGTGAACCTTCAGCTAACAGTTTGGTTTGTTTGTCCAGTCATGCAATTTGCTCTGTAGAGCTGCCTTCCTCCTTTGGAGCACAGGCACTGTTGCAGGACCACCATGGACACTGGTTTTTGTGTGGAAGTTGGGGATCTGAAACCTGGTGCTCATTCTTGTGTGAAAGTGCTTTGCACACTGAGCGTCTCCCTGACCCCTAACACATATTCTGTCAGCAAAATCCTCAAGTACAAGAAATTAAATCTAGTCTTCATGTTGTTTCCTAGGTCTCTAAACTTTTTTGTTCCATTTATAGACACTCATGTCCTTTCCTCCTTCCGCACCCCTGCCTGGAAACCACTATTTCATGTAGTTTTCCTTTGTGCATTTGAGTTTTTATTTTCAGAATTGCACATGCAGCTGAACTTACCTAGCATTCCCTCTCTTCTGCCTTTGGATTCATTTATGTGGTGACAAATGTTATAAGAGCTCTGATATTAAAGCAGAATAATGGTCTGGAGAGGTCCTCAGCAGATTGAGAGCACTGCTTGCTCTGCCAGCAGACTTGAGTTTAGTTCCTAGAACTCATCCTGGACAGCTCACAACTGCCTGTGAGTCCTGCTCCAGGGGATCCAATGTCCTAGTCTGACCTCCATAGGCATGACACACTTGGAGAATAGTCTTTATCTGTCTGTCTGTCTATCTGTCTGTCTGTCTATCTATCTATCTATCTATTTATCACTTATACACAAACAAAAATTTGAAAATAAAATTCTTTTATACATACTGAAGAATATCTATATGTACCATACATATAAATATAGGTGTACTTATTTACACACATAAATACAGAGATATAGGTAGATACAGACTGGTCTTTTCTTTTTGTTTTTGTTGTTTGGTTTGCTTTTTGATTTTTGGGACAGGGCTTCTCTAGTAGCTCTGGCTGTTCTGGAACTTGCTCTGTAGACCAAGCTGACCTTAAACTCACAGAGATCTTCCTGTCTCTGTCTCCCGAATGCTGGGATTAAAGGGGTGTGGCACCACCACCCAGATAGACTCTATATTTTATGTTTTATTTTCACCCTAGGATTCTACATAAGCAAGTTCATATAATCAGTGTTTAGTTTGCATTCCTGCTTTCTTTTTAAAGTTTTTAAAAAAACTTTTTATCTATTCTTTGTTGTTTTTGCATCATGCACCCCATTCATTCCCTGGTCCTTTCATATCTGCCCTCTGTCTTTGCAATCCCTACCCCTTGCCCCAGAAATTACATAAAATTTAAGAGAAGAGAAAAAAAAGGAAAAAAAGAGATGAAAACTCTTGTCATGGAAGCTGTAGTGTGTCACAGTGAGTTACACAGTACACTCTTTAGTCCATATAGCTTTACTCACAAGTGTTCATTGAAAAGAGTTATTGGTCTGGTTTGAGGTCTCTGGTTTCTGCTATGCTGTCAGTATTGGACCTTCCCTGGGACTCCTCTGGATTTCCTGTTGCTTTCCCGTGTTGTGGAGATCCCGCAGCCTTGGATCCGCGGGACTGGCTCCTTCACATGCTCCGTCAGATCATAGATGGGGTGGATATTGGGATGAGCCAACTCATAATCCTAATTTTAGACCTGGATGGTTGCAGGGTTGGTCACCTCACTAGCTCTCCCTCATCATTATCACCAGGGTGAGCTCTCTGGCACCATCCCGGCTAGCTTACCCTGTGCAGTAAGCAGCCAGGGCCAGGGAGGGTTCTCCCACTTTCAGGCCTTCGGGGCTGGCTTACCTGCCAGAATCAGCTCCACTATGCTGCCCAGGCAAGATGCAGGGTCTGCTCTGGTGAGAGTCATGACCTCATAGCCAACTCCTGCACTTGTCATGGGTGGCGAGAGGTGGGTGGGGCATCTCTCCCTCACCCATGCCACAGTATGGCAGATGAGCAGCAAGTCCAGATCTCCCACACACATTCTCGGGGATGGCTCATGGGTGCCGCTTTCCTGACTTCTTTTTATTAAATTCATTTTTAAGTATGTGCCTGTGTGTCTCTCTGAGTATGTGCACATGAGAGCTGTGCCTGCAAAGACCACAGGAGGTCATCAGATTCTCCTGGATCTGGATTTGCAGGTGGTTGTAAGCTGCCTGACATGGATGCAAGAACCAAACTGTAGTCCGTAGGAAGAGCAGTTTTCATGATTAACCTCTGATCCATCTTTTCAGCCTCTATATCATGGATTCAATGTTCAGATTTATTTATGGTATCTATAAATCTATACATGTCACATAGACATACAGATAAAGGTATGGTTATGCCACAGAGATGGTTATATAGGGACTGAAGTTGATATTGGTTAATTCCCTATCTGTGAACAACACCAAAATGGATGTGAAGTGTGTGTGTCTTTAAAGGGCAGTAATGGCACTGTGTTTGAGGGTTTGGCCAACCTACAAGCTCTTGACATTAGCTCCTTTGACCTCCATTGCCTGGAAAATCTTGACTTTGGCTACTCACTAAACAACAAACCAGTCCAATTGGTGCATATGAACCCAGGAGTAAATGTGTGCTCAGTTGAAGGTGGCTGCATTCTAAAAAAAGGGTGTCTCTTTTTGAATCCTTGGAAATTCTCTCTAAATTTGTTTTGATATTCTTACGTTGCTCTAAAAACCAACATTGACATTACTCTTTCCTCCATAGCATTTAACATCTTTAAAGTGATAATCTGGAGGAGGGATGGGAGGATTCCCATCTGGTGGACACATGACCATGGACACGATCAAAGACTGTCAGTTCATTTAAACCTTTGATGAGCATATTGATCCTTATTCTTCAAAGGTGGCTGGCTAATGTCAATAGCAGCCAGTGTCAGGGCAAGCCTAGCTGGCTCATTTTCAGGTTGCAGGGCAGAGTTGAGCCAGTATACAGTCTGAGGGTAAAGACAGAGAGTATCTCTTCTCTATGCTAATTTGCATTTGTTGGAGATATAAAACATCATGCTAAAGTAGGACTCTGTAAGAAGAAAATAAGAATCTTTCAACCACAATAACAGACAAGAAAGATAAGACATGGTTAATAATAGCTCATGCCTACCATATATGGTGCCAGGTCTTGGAAGAAGGCCTCCCTTCTGGCATGGGGCAGGAGAAAAGCAAGTTCCATTGGAGTGAGCCCCTAGGGACTTGGACATTGGCTTTGGAGGTTCAAACAGCCCTGCTTAATAAAAGAACCAGAGTAGGGTCTCTGGATCAATGCTCTAGCAGCAGTGTGATTCATGTCAAAGAGAAATGATTGAAGTGAGGCCCAGGCCCAGGCAGGACACTTGCTTTGAGGACAGACCTCAGCCACCAGACTGCTGGACACCTGGTGTAAACTGGAAGCCGATGTTTGAATGCATAACTGCAGACAGCTCCCAAAGCAGTAGCTACTAAGCAATAGTCCTCTACAACCAGAGAATTCTCTAACGCAACCCTCACCAACACCAACATGTATCTGTTCTGGATAGCTCAAAGATTTATGAAACCTCCAATCGAAATAAGCAAATAATCCAATGGAACCACATGGTGCTTTTGAAACTTTAAAATGCAGCAAACTCCTCCCCCAGTCACTTTATTGGCAAGATCCCCAGTTGGAACAGCTTTATTTGAGCTCAATATATCAACAATTCAAGAGAATTAATAATGTATTTATATCACATGCTAGTGGTAGCATAAAATTATCTATAAATGTTTAATAAATATTCTGTAATGCTTTTGGAACACATGTTGCAAGTGATAAATAAATAACAATGGATTTCTTATGAAATATTTATCTCTGGCATGGTTATTGTTATGTTATAACCGTCAGGGAAAGTATTACTGGCAGAGGGAATTGAGTTACTGAGGATATAGGTATTGCTTAGCCAGCCATTCATAATGGAAAGCATTCGATAGTTAAAATGAAGTGAAGACACCAGAAAGAGGTGCTGACAAATTGCCATCATTGGGGTCACCAATCATGTTTAGTAGTCTGTGGATATAAAAGATTGGCAACCACTTAATGAACGTGTGCCCCATGAAATATCAAGTATTGGGATCTTGTAAATGAGCTATGATCTTTACAGAGGAGTATTTGGATAGTGACACAGGAGTCTTGCCCAGATTTCTGTAGCTTCAGAAGGTGTTGGAGCAAAGAGGACATTACCTAGACAGAAATATTGTTTGTAGGTTAGATGTGGAAGAACATTTTAGGTGAGTTCCAGATTTTGGATGTTACCTTTTGAAATTCAACAAGATAATTTGGTTCATTTTGGTGTGTATCTGTGTGTATGTGTTTGCATGTGTGTGTTTGTGTGTATATGTTCATGTGTTGCACGTGTCCGTGTGCACTTGCATGTAGAGGTCAGGGAATGAACCTTGAGAGTTGTTCCTTAGACATTGTACACTTTTCTTTAAGACAGGTTTTCTCATTGGCCTGGAACTCTAGTGATTCAGATAGGATGACTGGTCCGTGAGCCCCAGGGTAAGGGGAAAACAGGGTAGAGGATGGAATATGAAAAGGATAACTAACAATAACGACTCTTTGAAAAAGTCATATAGAGCTCTGCCTACTAATGTAGACGTTTCCTACAACATATGCCAATGCACGAGTAAAATCAGTTAAAATAGAATTATCCTATAATGGGGAGCATTGTCCCTGTTAGACATCACAGGCTAACAAAGGAATAGCCACGTTCCAAGGATGGCTTACTTCTTTTGAGGTTGTTATAAGTAAGTTTCCCACAAACTCCAGACATTATAAGCCATCACCATTGTTCTTGGTTACCTTGATGGTAAGAGCCAGCTCAGAAAACACCATAAAGTTGAACCCTAGAGCATACAGAAATCAATTTTCTTCCTTCCTGGCTAGGACAACTCTATGCCAACCATTTCTACACATGTATCTGTATATTTATTTTAGAAAGTTTCTAAAGTGGTGGAAAGGTTTGACTATGACTTTTTCTAAAGGTCTTTAGTGTTAGTTGTTCCTCCCCCTTCCCATTCCCCATCGATTTGGCTTTTCCTGCTGCATTATTCCCTTTGATCCCAGTGCATTCAGAACACTTCACTTCCTTGGTAAGGCAGTTTTCACTGGCCTGGGCCTTTTCAAGTAGGCTGGGCTGCCTGGCCATTGAGCTCCAGGGATCCTCTTATCTCTTGCTTCCCAGTGCTGGGATTTTAAACATGTATGGCCATTTCCTTTCTTTCTTTGTGTATGTGTGTGTTCTGGAAATTGATCTTGGTTCCTGATACTTGATTGCCAAAGTTTTTTTTTTTTTTTATTAAATGAACATTTCCCTTGTTCTGTACTAATGCCAGAAGAGGAGAACAGTCTTCCTATGAATAGCATTGACAAACTGGATTTTCCCATGCTAAAGAGGAAATCTTGTTCTCATCTTACAACAATACAAAAACAGACTCAATGTATTTTTAAAACATAATGTAAGAGTGGAAGCCATCTTCAGAGAAAATAGAGGGTAAAGGCTTAATGATATATTTGGTAGTGATTTCTCAGTCATGATAATAAAAGGCACAGACAGCAGAAGAAAAATAGGTAAGTTGCAATTAAAATTTAACTTTCGTTTCTTAAAATACCACTATCAAAGATGAGGGAACAACTAGAGGAACAGGGAAGAGCAAACAGATTCAAGACATCGACTTTATAAGGGATCACAATCCAGAATGTGCAAAGAGCTAATAAAACTCAATGACAAGAAACTGAAAATGGTCAAAGAAGGTGTGTACAGGCCCAAAAGTACACAAGTAAATGATTAGTGCAACTAACCACCAGGGACCTACAAACCAAACCACAGCTCATCATTCTTACTGATGTGGTTACGAAAATAAGCAAGAAAGCAAGCAAGTGATCAGAAACAGAAACAAGCTCGGGTGGAGGTATGGAGATGTCAGAATTGTTGAGCATAGCTGAAGGAAGCAAAAAAATATATGCAAATCCTTTGCAAAACACTGCTGAAAAAAATTAAAAAACTAAATATGTAATGGCTAGGTAGCCAAAATACCACTTCTGAGCATGAACACAAAGAAATGGAAAACTGAAGTTTAGGCAGCCATTGGCGCATCAAAGCTACAGCATAATTATGCATAATAATTAAAAGGTATATATAACTCAGATTTCCAGAATTCCATTGATAGTTGAGTTGATGAATACACCTGCATGTGCATGAGAAAGAGAGAATTATTGAATTCTATGTGCTGCAACCTCAAAGGATCTTTCAAACATTATGATAAAAGTTGTAGGCAGACACAAAATTATTCCACTCATATATGATACCCAGATCATGACAAATCTACAGAAATAATGATGGTGGTTTCCAGGCCCGAGGCCCTGGGGGTGAGAAGCACAGGACAAGGGTGCAAGCTTCACTTTGAGATGATGAGACAATTGTGGCGTGAGGTGGTGAGGGCTGCACAAGTGTGAATGCACTTAATGCCACTGAACGGCACCCTTGAAAATGGTGAAATGTCGATTTTTATGTTATGTTTATTATTTCAATAAAAATTTTCTAAAAATGAGAGACATAAGCATATAATGTTCAATAATGTGAACCTCCCAAGAAAGGAATCAGAATGTGAATCCTGATTAGCTCAGTAAACAGTGCCAAAGACAGAGATTAGCCTTGCAGCCTCCCTCCAAGCCCTGCTGATAGAAAGGGAGAGATGTGGTCTGAGGTGGTGTAACCACTGACTCAGGCCTATGTTCTCATTGAAAGAACCCTCCCCAGCTTCCTGCAAGCTAGCCTGACATAACTCTTTGTGTTGCTGTTTTAGTTCCCTTTCTGTGGCTGTGATAAAATTCTCTGCAGAAGCAACTTAAGTGTGAGGGGAAGCCAAGGCAACCAGGAGCTGGGAAATGGAGCCACTCAGCTCCATTTGTACAGTCCAGGATCCAGCCAGGGAAGGGTTCTTCCTAGAGTGGCAATCAAGTTATTCCCATAAGGGAGGCCCCAAGCCCATCTCCCAGGTGACTCTAAAGTCTATCATGTTGACAGTTAACACCAACAATCAAAGTCATTAAAAAAGGACACGAAAACAGAAGGAGGGCTGATTGGGAAGGGGCCAGCGAGCAGAGAATAACTAAAATCCAGTAGGGGGAATGAATTTGATTGAAATGTATCACATACATGTGTGCAAATGTCACAATAAACCCAATATTATATATAATAAATATATGTTAATGATAATTTTAAAAAAACCAAGACAGCAATTAGAGTACAGGGTACAGGTACCATGTGTCCCATGGCACTCTGTTCTTCTAACAATTTTCACAACCTGGCAATTTTACAAGGGGAAAGATTCCCACTCTGAAAAACACCAGCAGTTAATTTCCGTCCTTGTATTATCCCAACCTCCAGCCACGCCTGGGCTTCAATCTTCAGCAGCTCCTTTGATTAAACAGAAGCAGGTTGAAAAGATGGCCCATTAATTAATGATGAATTACCCTCGACCACTGCAGAGCTCCTGGTGTAAGAGTCGCATTAGCAGTAACCATCAGTTCTTCATTACCAAGGAGGAAAAGGAGGGCTAAATGCAAGACCCTCATTTTCTGCTAGATATTGTTGCTGAGCCAATTTAGCATCTCAGATCTCAAGCTCTCCTCAAATTCAGTGAAGCTTCACGGCTATTAAAACACTCAATATTCAACAGAAACACTGGAAATAAAATTGAAACTCATCTAGGTAACAAAGGCAGACAGAAAGCAGGTGCTGCACCAGCCATTAGTCGAACTTGGTCTCCCAGGAAGCCAGGGTCCCAGAGGCACACACAGCAGAGCAAGCTGTCTCTGTTAGAGGGAAAGAGCCAGCTGGGGGCAGCAGAAAAAGATAAAGGTGTAAATAGCATTAGAAGCTAGAGATTTGGCTCAGTATGGGGGGTGGTAAAGCCTGGGATGCACGAAGTCCTGGGTCCAGTCCCTGGCACCTCAGGAACTGAGCACAGTGGTGTGTGCCTGTGATAACCCTAGTACTCAGGAAGTAGTGGTGGTGGGATAAGAAGTTCAAGGTCATTCTTAAGTTCGAGGCTAACCTGGGCTACACGAAACAGTTTCTCAGTGAAATAAATCTGCTCAGTGATTCTATTAATGTGTCAGCATGATTGTGGGACACAGACAGACTGGATGGCCTCTCATGGCCTTAGAGTCATCTCTGTTTATGTGTGCTTTCTGTCCATCTCTGTCCATTTTAGTCTAAACAAATCTATTCACCTCCTCTGGCTTCATGTATCCAACAGTAAGACCAGCCCCTTAAACTCTAACACATTCAGGGTCCAGAGGGGCCAGGTGCTGTAGAGAGGGAGGATATATCTCATACATTTTGAGCATTCTGGAAATGGTTGCTTTTTTTTCTAAAGGATTATGATTTAAACCCCATAATTGAATATAAAGAAAACCCCTTTTGGAATGTCTTGCTTTGTGTTTAATCTTTTCTTTTTATAAAGGATCTCACTTGTACCTCCAGGCCATTCTAGAGCTCAGTGTACAGTACAGCCTAGTTTCTAACTCCTGGTAAACCTCCTGCTTCTGTTTCCTGATTATTGGCCTACACCTATTTAATGGCTAATCTAAATCTAACTTTTCTTCATGTGTATCTGCTATAAAGAGAGAACTGAGCCATCTCCGCAAGCACACAGGTATCAAGAATAAAGCAAACTAGGCAGAGAGAATGAGAGGGGCAGACTACAAATAGGAGGAGACAATGCACCTGGCTTCAAGCTTCCTGGGAAACAGCAGAAAGCAGAGAGATGGCACTCTGGAGACTTTCATTTCCTCTTGATTAGGACCTTCGATAAGGTCCTCAGAGGGCTGGCTGTTGAGGAAGGGCTAGGCCTACCCAGAAAAGAGAACCAAGTAGGCAGAGTAGCACGGTCGCCTTCCATAAACTACGGCTTTGGTTAACGATGATGAACTTGATGCTGCAGCCACATCCGTTCACTTAGCAAATGCTCCTGAGTTCCTACTGTGAACCAGAACTAATCTAGATATTTGGCATTGATACATAACATTTAAAAAGCTGATTTATGGGGGCTGGAGAGATGCCTCCATGGTTAAGAGTACATAAGCTCCCATCACTTATGTCTGAAGGCTAACAACCACCTGTCCCTCCAGCTCTAGGGGACCTGGCTACCATTTTTGCTGGCCTCTGCAGGTACCTCATCAGCGCAAACCCACATTCAGACTTACACATATTCACATAATTAAAAATAACAAAATTAAAGATCATTAAAATGCCTTGCCCCTACTTTCTTTTTAGCTGATGAGAGACACTTTGCGTCTGCTGAAGATGCTCATGGTGTTATAAGGGTGACAGCAGGTACTGCAGAACAGCAGAAAATAGAAAGCAGAGAAGAGAGCCAGGCGTGATATAAACACGGCAAGTGGGCTCTACTGTTATCTTTGGATGGCTCCGAGAAGCGAATGAAACCACGCCAGTGAAAGCGGCACAAACCATTATATAGAAACAATTAGACTCAGTAACTGAGAGCTGTTTGGAAAAGCCTCACCCCACAGACACACGTGCCCATATTAATATTTAGCTTTGGGGATTCCCAGAAGACTAATCTCTTCTGCTATTTTTCTGACTAAATACCAACTGCTATTAGGGGAATATCCTTGGTTCTTAGCCAATAGCAATTAGGAGATGACATTTTGGGAACAGATATAGGACCCCTGTCTCTTGGCTGGTTCTCTCTCTTGTCCATGTTATTGATAACAGTGCTGGGACCACAACAGCCAGAAAGCCAATTAGAGTCTCATTGTTGTCACTGGGGGCTGACTTTCCCGTCCCCCTTCTCTAACTGATGGCTGAACAGGAAGCAGATGCACCGCTCCTTTCTTCATTCAAAGCAGACGCGCGGTGGTCTGCCACCCGAACTGATGAGTGCAGGATGCACTGCAACTGAAACTGTGGAGCGTAAGGTACATGGCCCGACCGGAAGTCCTCACCGGAATCCACCAAGCTACCACTCACTTCTTGGCGCGGAGCTTGCTTTCGGATTCACTGTGTTCTCTACAGAGCTGCATATCCCTAGTCCAACAGGGTTGGCAGTGTGCAAGGTGGTGGCTCTTACACACCTACACAAGGCTTTCTGGTAGATCTTGGGTGGAGTTCCTGAAGAAAAAAAGAGATAAGGACGGTCTTTAGGTTTTGGGCTGAGCATGAATGGGAGCTGTGCTGGATACTTTTGTGTCAACTTGATGCAAGTTAAAGTCACATGAGAAGAGGAAAATACCTCTATCAGATCGGGCTGCAGGCACGCCTGTAGCGCATTTTCTTCTAGTGATTGATGGGAGAGGGTGCAGCCCATTGTGGGTGGTTCAATTCCTGGGCTTGGTTCTGTCAAGAGCAGGCTGAACAAGCCACATGAAACAAGCCAGTAAACAGCACCCCTCTGCATCAGCTCCTGCCTCCAAGTTCCTGCCCTGTGTGAATTCCTCTCCTGACTTTCTCTCCAATTTGTTTTGTAGTTGTGGTGTTTTGTTAAAGCAGTAGATGCCCTAGCAGAGTCAGAAGGGCCCTGGGTCTAGTGTTCAGAGGCTGAATGTATGTCTTTGTCTTGCAGGGAACTCAAGTTTGGTTCTGAGCAAGCATGTCTTCAGCTCAGGGCTGCCTGAAACTCCAGCTCCACAGTATCTCACATTTCTTCTAGCACACACACACAAACACATAAACAAACATTAAAACAATTCATTAAAGAACTAAAAGGGGGAGCTTAACTGCTGAGAGATAGCTTGGCAGTTAAGAGCATTGGCTGCTCTTCCAGAGGACCTGGTTCAGTTCCCAGCACCTACATGGCATCTGTTTGTAACTGCAGTTCCAGGAAATCCAAAAACCCTCATATAGACGTACATGTAGACAGAACACCAACTGATGCTCATAAAAGAAAAGTAAAGAAATCATTTAAAATGAAATAGCCAAGGAGTAGTTCTGTGTGTGTGTCGTTTAACCCAGTACTTGGGATGCAGAGGCAGGCAGACTTCTATGAGTTGGAGATCAGCCTGGTCTGCAGAGTGAGTTCCAGGACAACCGGGGCTACACAGAGAAACTCTGTCTCAAAAAAAAAAAAACAAAAAAAAACCAAAAACAGAAAACAAAAAAAAGGGTTCTTGACAGAACAGGAGGTCTTACAAAGAAATAAACAATTCTTTTGAGCAAGCTAAATTTTAGGCAATACTTAGCTTTCCAAGAAGAGATGTTGAAAAGGGAGGTAGATGTGAGTCTGGCTTTATGGAGAGAATTCTGGACTTCCAATCCAAATTTTAGTTTTAGTATGTGTAGTATTTAAGGTATGATATGTCACACACATATGCACACATGTATGTACATACACATTATCATCTAAGTCAAGGTGAGAAATTCAAGGTTGAAAAGCGTAGTTAGGAGCTTAAGGCTAGAGTATTCCAACACCAAGAGGAGAAGGAGGCAGGAAGAGAAACAGGGAATGATGATGCCATCATTCTAGCTGCCATGGTGAAACAAGAGGAAAGCAAAAAGGTCTAGTCTCCTAGAAGAGAGATGGAATGCACATCAGAGTGACCGAGTAGACACAGCTGGATGGCCCTGTAGGATAAAGAATCAGGATTGGGCCTTGTCTTCAACACCATTCACTGCCCATTGCTGTCAGTCACGTGATTACAGAACCAGTAGAAGGGGACTAGAGATGACATCTTCCATGAGCTGTGGTTGCAAAAGGTAATTAAGAAACACAGCAACAGCCGTGACAATAAACTATGTCCCCAAAGACAAGTTTGTTAGCTCACAGGGTAGAGATGTTTCCTCCTAAGGCTGATGGCCTAGTTCTATCTCTGAGGACCACCTGGTGGAGGGGAGAGCAGATTCCTGAAAGTTGTCCTCTGACCTCCACATGCCTGCCAAGGCATGCTCAGCTCCTCAAATAATTAAGTGTAGTGAAAGCATTTTAAAATTCTATAGTTCACTGAAGGATTTTCCATTCTGCAGAAGAGCAATCCCAATTCTTTTTAGAACCTTGTGAGAGGGAGCTATTGTCCTGATTTTCCTGGTGAGGTAAGTGCAGAGATGGGGCAGTTGTTCAGGGTCACACTGCTGAGCAGGGATTCAAACCAGGAACGCTTTGACTCCTCTACCTACTAATTGTGCCATGAATCTTAATGTTTGCCTTCTTTATCACTGACATCCTTCAGAAATCTGGGGAAAGGTGGGAAGGGAGAGAAAAGATTTAGAAATTTTCTTATTTATTTGTGTGTTATCTTGCACAAAGTAATTCAAAGGGGAAAGCGAAATGAGCTCAACATCATATTGTGTCTGAATTATTGACAACCATTCTTATTCTAACCAGAGAAAACATGGCAGAAATCAAGGCCCCCTCCTACTCTATCTTTTCTATTATTAAGTGAAAGCCTTGCAATTCTGGGCCTATTATTTTACACTGTAAAGTGATGAAGAATTAGAAAATTGTGAGAGAACAGGTGACAAATTGCAATCTGATGGGCCAACATGAACCCATAAAAATGTTATCAAGATGATATTAAACAGTCTATTCCTCACTTACCATCCAGGCAGGAAATTGGACCTATTCTTGCTGGGCTATCTCATACTTGGATATTTTTTCATTTAGATAATGCTATTTAAAATTTAACTGGATTACTGGTAATTTGTCTTTCAGAAAGATGTTTCTGAGCACTTAGCTCAGAATATCCTTTGCTTAGTTTTCAGGGAAGGGCTTAAAACTTCCTGGGATTTCTGGAACTTTCTGCTTTGTTCTTTCACCTGCTTTAAAGGTGCTTTAAACAGAGCTAAGAATAAGTGATGGTTGAGTGTTGAGTCCTAAACAGGATTTGTATATCACACTGCATCTTCCCCCTCCAAGAATAAGCATAGGCTGAGTGTTGAGTCTTAAACAGGATTTCTGAATCACACTGCAAACCTCCCTCCCCCCAAGGCTCATGAAATATTGCAGAAGAGCAGGATGAACTGTATAAGTGTGTGTCAATCAGAGGACTGGGGGAGTACTGGGAAATGCTGTCATCTGGACATGACGTGGCCGCTGCACTCATGAATGCGCAGCAGCTCTGGTTAAGGGCAGAAGATCAAGCTGGTCCACGTTGTAGAGTGGACAGGTCGTGAGGACCCATCCTTACCTGAGAAGCTACTGTCAGTTAATGGCTTCTTGCGGTGAGTGTGGTCATTTTTCTTTAGGGGTGTGTCACTGCTAAGAGACCCATGATCCAGTAAATAACCCACAGCTAGGGATCTACAAAAAACTCTGACTACACTTGATGAGTTATTTATAAATTCAAAAAAAATAAAAAAAATTCGTGGTTGCACATTCTGTTCTGTGGCAGTTGAATGTGAAGTACAGTCAGGTTGATAAGTATCGCCCAGGGCATGAAGTGTGGTTTTAGAACCATTGCAACATCTCTGGAACTCAGCATAGCACTTGCCACGCAGAAGGGGCTCATCTCACATTGTTGGCTGAGTGTTTTGTTTGATAAAACCTGCACTTGGCATCTTATCCAGTCCAGAATAGCTGCCAAATTGTTATCTGTTCCACTGAATATTCAGCACGTGAGGGAGCACCAACTCCATGGTGCACAGGAGTAACCCAGTGCAGTCTAGCCCTGTGCCTCATCTCACAGGTCTTATGGAAGGAACGCATCTTCAAAGAGACACTCTTCTTCTGAAATGAGGATACATCTTTGTTGTGGGATATTATTTTAACTGGTCAAAGATGTGTTTATGCTGCACTTGTTTATGTAAAGATGCATTGCATTTGTTTCATCTTGCCTGCCTAAGGCACCTGACTGGTCTAATAAAGAGCTGAACAACCAATAGCTAGGCTATTGGATAGAAGAATGGGTAGGCAGGGCTGGCAGATTGAAAGAATTAGTAGGAGGAGAAATCTAGACTCTGGAGAGAGGAATGAAGAGAATGAGGAAAAAGAAAGGGAGGTGCCAGAGGCCAGAAACCAAGCAGCTGCCAGCCAGCTATTCATTGAGACAGCAGGAAAGTAAGACTTACGGAAGGAAAGAAAGGTAAAAAGACCTGAGGCAAAACATAGAGAAAGAGAAACAGATTAAAATAAGAGCTAAAATAAGGCCAAGCGTTCATAACTAATAAGAAGTCTCCATGTCATGATTTGGGAGCTGGTTAGTGTTACAAAAAAATGAAGCCTGGTCTATCTCTTTCTGACAAGAAGTAGGAGTAGAGGTCATGATATTTAGGGTGTATTTGGTTTGTGGGAGAACGATAATCGTCAACCTGATCAAAAAGTTTCATGTGGGGCAAACACAGTTTTCAAATGAAAAGCTCTGTCTTATGAGAAAAACAACATGGATTCCATCTGAGTTTGAATCTTGGGTCATGCTTACAAAGCTCAAGGTAAAAGACAGAGGAGTAAGGACAACTCTTCCTTCTGGTTGGTAAGACAACTTTGTCAGTAAGATGCCTGGCTTGCAAGCTGGAGGAGCTGAGTGTGAATCCTTTGAGTCCGGTAGAATACAGGGAGGTATGGTGGTACAGCTCTCAGCAATGTGCAGAGACATGCTCATCTCTGGAACTCAATGTAAAGGTGGAGGCTAGCCTCTAGCCTGCTCATACATGTGCACACACATGCATGTATACCTGCATGCACATTAACACACAAACATGTATATATTATACACATACAAAATTAAATTTTTATATCTAAATTTATTTATTTTACATCCCTCCCACAGTTTACACTCTCTCCTTCCCTCTTAGTCCCCCCTCTTGTCCTCCCCACTGTTCCCACCCCCAATCCACTCCTTCTCTGTTTCTGTTTAAGAAGAAGGAATCCCCATGAGTATCAACAAACCATGCCATATCAAGTTGCAGTAAGACTAAGCACCTCCCCAAGTATTAAGGCTGGGCAAGGTGACCCAGTATGAGGAGTAGGGTCCCAAAAGCGAGTAAAAGAGCCAAAGACAGCCTTGTTCCCACTGTTAGGAGTTCCACAAGAGGACCAAGCTATACAGCTGTCACATATGCACAGAGGGCCTCAGTCAGATGCATGCAGGCTCCCTGGTTACCAGGTCAGTCTCTGTGCACTCCTAAAAGCCCAGGTTAGTTAATTTTGTGAGTGTTCTTGAGGTGTCCCTGGCCGCTCTGCCTCCTACAATCCTTTCTCCCCTTCTTATGCAGGATTCTCTGAGCTCCAGTGACCAAGAGACCTAGGATAGAATCAAACACAATTGGAGGAAAAAATGTCAATGTAATGATGCCTAACAATATTGTGCTGCATGTGTAGATTGGTGCCTAGCCCAGTTGTCATCAGAGAAGCTTCATCCAACAATGGATCAAAGCCTGGCCACCTTACCTAAAGGTAAGAGAGTTTGAGGTTACTCAAAGTTGCTCACAACAACTGTAGCTACACACCCTGACCTAAGATGTGGTTACTTGATGCTTTGGGCAGTAAGATGTCCCATAGAGCTATATCCTCTCCACCCTGACCAAAGGTCAGAGAATTTGGGCATACTCCTCCTCTTTCTTTTGTTCTAGGAGGCTTGACCTAGGGTGTGGCTGACTTCAGGATATTTGGTCTAGGGTAGATTCACTGCCTAAACAAAAGAATGCTTTTCTCAAGAATTAATGGCTTGAAGTCTCAAAGTACTGAAGCAAGTAACTGTTTTTTTTAAATATTTATTTATTTATTTATTTATTATGTATACAATAGTCTGTCTGTGTGTATGCCTGCAGGCCAGAAGAGGGCACTAGACCCCATTACAGATGGTTGTAAGCCACCATGTGGTTGCTGGGAATTGAACTCAGGAACTTTGGAAGAGCAGGAAATGCTCTTAACCTCTGAGCCATCTCTCCAGTCCCCACAAGTAACTGTTGTAGTTAGTTGTCCTTTATATCATGTTAAAGCAGTCTTTTGCCTTCTTCTCCATTTTGTATCGGGGTATAAAAGTGTATAAAAAATTAAACTCAGGGTGTACTTAATACTCAGAACTCAGAAGTCATAAGTCAGAAGAATTCAGTATTTGCTGAGTTGCCCTCTTGTTATTATCCTATGTCTCTGAGATTTTTTCTCTTATCTCTGTTCCCCCTACTTAACATTTTTTCAATTCTTATGCACCTGCCCTGGGCTGTACGAGCCCTCTGCAGCTAGGATCTTGGCTGTAGTCACCCCAAAGGGTGACTCATGATGCTGACAGAAACAGATGCAAACCCACAGCCAAACATTAGGTGAAATTAAACTTTTAAAAAGTGATAAGGGACTCTTGAGGCCATGCTTCTAGCAGAGAAAATAGTGACAGTTCATGGCTACTGGAGAAGAGTCTGTGATCCCTGGTATGAGGGAGAGGTGATGGATCTGGGAAGAGTTAGGATGAGGACTATGGTAAATATATGATCGAATACACTGTATTCATGTACAAAATTCCTTCAGAATTAGTAAAAATGTTATACTAAAAAAATTGAAAAGAAAACCTTTTATTATGGATGTAATGATCTGTTCCTTCTCTTTAAGAGACAAGCTACACCCACTCCCTCCCCCATCCACTGAGGCAGGCAGATCTTCCTTCCTGCTTGTAGCCTGGGTCTCTTTCTTTTTGATCCATCTCCCTCTTGGAGAGGCAGCTTCCATCTACCCCTTTATGTCTTCTCTCTCTCTCTCTCTCTCTCTCTCTCTCCCTCTCTCTCTCCTCTTCTCCACTTCTCCCTTCCCCCTGAATAACTCACTAAATAAATATCCAACCTCACTCCGCATGGTGTGCCTATCTGTCTGTCTCTTGCCTGCTGCCGTGGTCACATAGGCTGCCAGGACCAGCCGCTTTCAGAAACATGTGTTGTTTGTCTCCTGCAGTATCCCTGCCTAGGATAGGCTGCTCTGGGCCCCACTGCCTGCCCCTGCTCAGGGACCTGCAGCGTGGTCTCATGGCCCACTGCCTGCTGCAGCCACTCGGGATCCACAGCATTTTTTAATTAATTCATTACAATGGATAAATGCTCTTTTTACATTTTTTAGAGATTACAAATACATCTTTTCTCCCCTCCCTGTCCTCCCTCCAAACTCTTCCATATACTTCTCCTTGCTCTCTTTCAAATTCATGGCTTCTTTTTTACATTAATTTTTGTTACATACACATATGCGTCTGTTTATACGTGTATATTCCTAAATATAACCTATTAAGTCTGTATAATGTTACTTATTTCTATGTTTCAGGGCTGACCATTTGGTAGTGGATAACCAATTGGTGTACCCTTCCCTGGGGAAGACTGTCTTTCTGGCTCTCAGCATTCCTTAAATGCCAGTAGTTCTTTGTATAGGGCTTGGGGCTTCTGGGTTCTCCTCATCCACTTCAGCGTGGTATTGTTGGTGCCCTTGTTCACCTCATGTTTACACTGTTGACGAGATATTACAAGTGTAACTTCTGACCTTCCTGGGAAACACAATCTCACAGCAATCTCCCTGATCCTCCATCTCTTGGATCTTTCCTCCTCCTCTTCTGCAGTGTTTCCTGAGCCTTAGATGTGAGAGTGAGTTTGTAGATGTAGCCACTGGGATTGCACTCTACATCTCTGCATATTGAATGGTTATCATTTTCTGTAATGGTCTCCATCTGTTGTGAAGAGAAGTTTCCTTGACGAGGGGGTGAGAGCTGCACTTATCTGTGTTTATAAAGACAAATATTTAGAATGTAGTTAGGGATTATGCTAGAAACCCCTTCTTTTATCAAAACGTATTTGCCGTGTGCCATGTTCTTTACCTCCTGCTGAAGCTGCAATGAGAACCAGAGAAATACCAGACCCCTTGAGATACAACGTGATCCTGTCATGCAAAGCAGACTGCAAAAGGCACAGGGACAAGGCAGGTTGTGGAGCACGTCAAGTGAATCAGGTCTGGCGATGAGTCATACCTGAGAGCTCAGCTTAAAGAATGCAGCTGAGAAGATTGGCATTTGCAAAGAGCAGAGAAGAAACAAGTTGCACACTTGAGGCATCATTGGGAAAGAGGGCCAAACATAAAACTATGGAAAAGTCAGGAGAGGCAGGGAAATTTCGAGGAACTCTAAAAGCAAAGTGACAAAAGACAGAAAACAGGACATAAAATAAATAAATAGATATATTACAAGGTGGGTACTCAGGGGTTAAGGAAGAAACAAAATGCTTAAGGTGTTCTTAAAGAGGAGATTGGAAACAAAGCCCATCCCAAGGCAAACAGAAGTGATGTAAGAGGTTAACTCACTAGAGAGAGAAAACTTCACCTGAAAAACAGAACAGTCAGGATTGGAAATACAAGGATCATTTAATACTGACAAACAATACAGTCTACAATAAAAAATAAGAGCCAAGATTAATTATGCGCCAAACAATACATCTTTGATACAGAAACTACCCAATAGATAGCTTAAAGCACACAGGGCCTGTGAGATGCTTAATGGGTAAACACGCATGCCATCTGCCAATGCAAGCCTGGAGATGAATTTGTTTCCTAGAAGCCATGTGAAGGTAGAAGGACATAGTCCACTCTGGAAGGCTGCTCTCAGACCTCTGCATGCATGCTGTGGTTTGTGCGCCCATACACATCATGTACCACACATAGAAATATGTTTCTAAGGGATCCTAGAATTTGCGTAGTTCATGTTCTTATTTATTTTTATTTCTGTAACTGAGGTGATGCTATGGCAACCCTGAGATCCAGAGGCGTGTGAGTAGAAGGTTTATTTTTGGGGGGGTGTGAAGGTTTCAGTTTATAGTTGATGCATCTCAAAATTCTAAAGAGTGTGTCTAAAACTCATAGACCTTGAAAGGCAAAATCGCTGTGGTACCTATTGTGATGAAAATAAAAGGCCCTGGGGGGCGAAGAGGGCATGGCTAGTTATTCAACCCCTAGTATGTGCCAAGGGCTCAGCTCTGCCTTTCACACAATGACTTACTGCATGTAATACACACAGCAACTGTTAATATTTGCCATTGTTAATTGAACATCTAACAAGTTGAGTCACAGAATTTATGAGATAAACGAGACACAGGGAGTCCCTCGAAAGCTATTGCTGTAGGAACTATTAATGTCATTTATCAGGAGAGGAGGTAGAGATGAGGAGGGACGGGCTTGTTTAGTGTCTCACAATTGTTAATATTACTGCTGGATATCAATATCACATACGTGTGAATTCAAAACCACTGGGACCTCTTTCTTTCTTTCCTTGTCTCTCTTTTCTTTCCTTTCTCCCTCCCACCTCCCCACCTCTTGTGTGTGTATGTGTGTGTGTGTGCGTGTGTGTAACAGAAATTGATTCAAGGCCTCCTATGTGCCAAGAAAATACTCTGTCATTGAGGTATATCCGTAACCCTCTAGATCCACTTTTTATTTTGAGACAGGGATTTACTAAATCACCCAGGCTGGCCTTGAACTTGTAGGGTAACTTGAAACATGCAATCCTTCTGCCTCAACTTCCTGCATATCTGGAGTAATAGACTTACGCCACAAAGCCTGGCTTTCTTTGTGAGTGTGTTTACATGTATGTTTGGTTTCAGTGGTATGTGTGCGCGCATGCCGTAGAGGAAAGAAGTCAATGTTGAGTGAATCCCATCCTCACTTTACAACCTTGTGCTGGAATTTCAGGAATGTACTACTCTGCTTGCCTTTTTTTTTTAAAAATGTGGATTCTGGGAATCAAATTTTACCAGTTGACCCATTTCCAGTCCAGGGTTAGTTTTCTTAACACTCCATCTTATTCCCATCAACCCTGGCTTCTGAAAGTAGGCACTGAAAATACTGCCCACGGTACAGAGAAGCACCAAAGGCAGCTAACCCGGATCCTTCTCAGCGTGTCTGCTTTTAGTTTTCACTTTTTGACAGGGTTTCTAGTCCAGGCTGGCTTTGAACTTTCTGTGCAGTTGAGGATGGCTATGATCCTCATTCCTTTCCCTCCCCAGCACTGTGATATCAGGAACACACCAGCCTATCTGCTTATTTAGGTCTGGAGCCCGAGCCCTGAACTTCCCTCATTCTAAACTATGCTCTATCAACTGAGCCACAGCCTCAGTCCTGAGCTTGCAATTTTTTAATGATTTTTCATAAACACTGATTACATTATCACACATCAAGTTGCACTTCTGAAAAAACACATGAAGCTAGACTTTATGATCTTGATAAATCTGTTGGCAACTGGATTCCCAGACCCATCTTTTTCAGTCTCCTTTGTCATGTGAGCTAATGAGAGCAGAAAGGCTGGACCACATTGACATCCCGGGGCTTGTTCAAGGACCCCATGTCCTTAGATGAGCGATGGACAGAAAACAGTAGTGTTTCTCTTTTCTCCTGGTTCCCAGGCAGCTGAGTTCTACACAAAGCACATCCCTGCATTATTTCCTTATGGAAAAAAGAGTAGTGCTTTTGGAGCCTGAAGACCAGAGGTCTTTGGGAAATGGAGCTTACAGGTAACTTAGTCTCTTCATGCAAACGCTAATATTTACACTGTCATGCTGACATCATGCTTTTCTCTTTCTCTGAGACAAGAGCCTGAAGGCACAAATCTTTCAACCAGGTGTTCCTTCAAGGAGAAAGAGGCCTGCCACAGTATTCTTTTTGAGACGATGTTTCCTGTAACCCAAGTTCACCTCACATTTACTATGTAGCCAAGAGTGATCTTGAATTTCTGATCTTCCTGCCTCCAGTCCCCGAGTGCTGGGTTTACAGTATGCAAGGCTTCGTGTGGTATATGTGCTGCTACGAATGGATCCCAGGGTTTTATGCATGTAAGGCAAACAGTCTACTAACTGCCCCCCCCCCAGCTTTTTTGTTTTTTTATTGAGGAAACTATACGTACCTTCTATTCTGACCTTGAGTCCAAAACTCATCACACTGTTTATCGAGACATCTTGAGAAAATCAGTTATCCGGATCCACAAAGCTCTCCATTGAAATGTGGGGAATGTCCTCCTACTTCCTGAGAGGATTATCTAGGAAGCCTGCTGAGGCCATCTACTTCCTGACACATGTGGAAACTGTCTTAGTTGTTTCTGTCGAAGCATATTTAAGGCTGTTACATGCAGAAGCAGATCCACTCTTTGGAGAAGTGCCAGTGTTGTTGATACAATACACACTCTGTTTGCAAACACTCTAGTTCCTACAGCGTCTTGCAGCCACTGTGACATGTGCGCCATGGTGGAGGTGTACAACAGAACAATAGCCTGGGTATAAATCCTGGCATTGCCACAATCTCTTTACCTTCCTAGCACCGCAATATCGTCTTTTTCTGAATACTCTGGTCTTGGTAGTTACCCCACAGGGTTCTTGCATTTTTCTGAGAGTTGATACACAAATAATACTTAGTGTCTGGCAAGCCCAATATGCTTGTAGAATCTCAATGATTATGATTCATGGACTTTTGATTGTCCTGCCATGGGATAAACTACAGAATGTGTGTTACATTATTCTCACTTGAAGGGAGAAGAAACCGAGTCAGGGAACAATCAACAAGCTTGGTCAGAAACAAAGAGCCGGTGTGCAGCTAGGTCATGTCATCTCTGCAGCCTCCACAGTGCCAGAGCAATGATATGACCCAGGAAATGTCCCAGCCGCTCAAGCTGCAGCCAGGTCTTATATCAAAGGCAGCTTTTCCACGTAGCTCCCCCCACCCAGGCCCCCACTCTGCTTCTGCGGCAGATCATGCTGTGGGCTATGCATCTTCTTCGACACGCTCTGCTCTTGAAGAAACACTCCCAATTACTGGGCCTGTGTTCTCCGTGATTGCAATGTGTCATGACATTTCCAAGATGTAAGTTTCTTCGAAAAACGCATTAGCACCAGGCGAGTGAAGCGGCTCATTTTTCAAACTTGGAAACTGTCGTTGGCGCAGCTCGGTGCTGGTGAAGCCTGAACACACTGTTTAGTGAGCTCTGTCAGGCGACCAGAGTTTGCCCCCATGGGCACGGTCAGCTGCTCTCGCTTGGCTGAGAACATGTAAATGCGACTGTGCTCCCATCCACTGGCTGGCTCTGTCCTGCATGTAAAATTTACACTAGGTACTTAGGCACTGTCAAACTTCTCTATATGTCCAGCCCTGACCTACAGCTCTCTCTCTCCTTCAGTCTGGAGCCACCCAACAACCCGCTGGCACACTCACTCTGCCTTGTTTTGACCACGGCTGTGTAAACGTCAAAGCCCTTCCCATTTACCACCTGTGACAGATAGTCCTCACCTATACCCGAAACAAAGAGCTGATTTCTACAGCAGGGAACTCCTGAGAGGCCAATCTTGGGAAACAACGCAGCCAGATTGAGTGCAGCGCTGACCTCATGCTGACAAAACTCTTCTCTTAGAGAACATTCTCCTGCCAGGTCAAGTCCTGGACTGAGGTGTCCTGTTGGTTAACTCTTGATCGCCTGTCTCACTCATCGGCAAGGAAAGCTGGATAGCACCAGAAACTGTACGCGGTTCCTACAGCTCCTGTTATGTTTCATAGGTTCGGAAGGTAATACATGGTGCTAGCATTGCCACGCTCCCTCTGAAGACACCAGGGAAGAGGCTTCCCAGACTTTCCTCTAAGTAAGTTTCTGAAAATCTCAGGCTTCCATTTGCCAGTGCATGGTTGGTCATTCTCTGTGTTTCTTCATGTCACCTGCCTCCATGAGTGTGTCTCTCAATAATTTTCTCCATTTCATGGAGACACCAGTGATACTGGATTAGAGGCCACCATGGTGACATTTTCATAGCTTGACTGTATCTGGGAATATCGTTCGCAAGCAAGATCATATTCAGAAGAATATGGTTACTTTGACACACCTTTCAGAAGTGAAATAATTTAACTCATAGCCCTGATATTTTAGTTAACCTGATAGGCAGTCTATGATGTCTATGAAGACTGACTCAGAAATGAATCCTGCCTATGCACAAAGGGGTATAGATGCAGCAGCATCTGAACACATTTGTGCACATACATTATGACATCCTCCTAAGTCCCGGGCACTCCCCCACTAGTTGCTTCCTGACCTATTCTCATGAACAAATATAGTTCTCAGCTATTTTTGTAACAAGGGAATCCGTAAGAGAAAATTTACAACTTTTAAGCAAACACATGCTCTCCCAGAATCCATGCCAGCAACTGACATGCTGGATGTCACAACTCATGACCCATCTCTTCCTCAGGTCTGGGGAAACAGGCAGAAAGAGGATAAGGCTTTGGGATGGAAGCAGACCTGTGTGAGAAGTCCCTGCTGGGTCCTGTGGTGTCACTGTTGAGTCCCCTGATGATTTACAGCAGTCGCTTTCACACCTTCCACGTCTCTGGACTGTAAGAATTAGCCAGTCTAAGGAGCTCACTCAACTACTCAAGAAAATTCTGCATACTCCCCTGTCCTCTCTCATTCTGGCTTCAAGTCCTACCTCCTATGAATCTAGTGCTAAAAGCAGCAGATGGGGGCAGCCACAATTCTCTGCATCATCCATGGAAAACCACCTTTGATATTCATTCCTTGGTAATATGGACATTCCTATGTGTTGTGCCTTGGTTGGGCCAAGCACAGCCTTAAGCTTCTCTAAGATAAAATCTAGGATATCTACCTAGTTCTGGCAAAGACATACTGTACCAGTCAATCCTTGGAAAGGTAAATTTTCCAGCATCCATGGTCTAAGAACACAGGACCACATCCATCTGGGAGCTTACAGAGTGGATGGGTCAGAAAAAAAAAAAAGAAAGAAAAGAAAAGAAGAAAGGAAAAGACTCTCACCCCATTTGGTCACAGATTTGTTGGGAGTGGGGACTAAGAGCTAGGAGGCTATGTGCAGAGGGGCCAATTCTAAATGTAGATTGGAAAGAACAAGATGAGGAGAGGTAAACAGAGACCCTGAGTTCAATGCCCAGCACTGCATAAACTGAACATAGTGGCACAGGCCTGTAATCCAGTATTAGAGGTGGATGTAGGAGGAGCAAGAGTTAAAGCCATCCTTCAACACTAGTGAGTTTGAGCTCAACCTGGGCTAGTGACCCTGTATCAAATCTTGTGACTGATTGAATGATTAATGAATGAATGAGTAAATGAATGAATGAATGAATGAATGAATGAATGAATGAAGAGGGACATCCCTGTCTGCTCATGTATAAGGTCTGAAGAAAGGGGAAAACCAGGGAAAAAGCTTTCAAGTTTCCTCTGGCAATATGCAAGTTAACACAGACGCCTCTGTTTGAGGTATTCCTATAGATCTTATGTTTAACATTAATAATTAGTAAATGATTTTAAATTGTATATCCATCAAATTAATAAAGCCTACAGTATTTAGGGCATTTAGTTTGCTAAAATCACTGACATATGTGTCTATTAAAAATGACAGGTGATTAGGATATCCAAAGTTTGTTGAAATCTTCTAGCTAACAAGGTAGAATTAAAATTTACATCTTGTTCCAATATGATGAAGATAATTAAAAAGTGATAAAAACCCTTTGATTAACCCTCATCTCCTCTTGCATAGCATTTTATTATGCAAATGAAACCTTCAACACTGTAAACTTAACACCAGCTAAGAATATGAATGCATTCTGTGAATGCATTCTCATTTACCAGGTACGAAGATATATGTGTGTGCATAAAATATCCAGTGGAAGTAGAACCCAGGAGTGTGTGTCACATGGAACAAAGTGACGGCACCGCTGCTCCAGGCTTGTCTCCCATGCCTTCTCTCTCTCTCTCTCTCTCTCTCTCTCTCTCTCTCTCTCTCTCAATTTTTTGAGACAGGGCTTCTCTGTGTTTGATTCCCAGTCCTGTATAAACTGAACATGTTGACACATGTCTGTAGTTCTAGTACCTGGTAGTAGAGACGGGAATAAGGAGTTTAAGCTCATCCTTGGATACATAGTGGGTTTGAGGCCATCCTGGCCTAGAGACGCTGTATCTAAAACCAAGTGAGTGACTAGTGTCCTGCTTAATGAATGAATAAAGCAAAAAATGAGGACTTTTTAGTCGGTCCATGTCTAAGATCAGAGGAAAAAGGAAAAGACCAGGAAAGAGACTTCTTTTTTTCACCAAGGACTTATTCTGTCCATATGCAGTTTCTCTACTCCCATCCCCATGGTCTAAGGGAAAAAGGGGACAGTAGGGTTATGAGCAGAGGTGCTGAGCTCATTTCTATAATTCCCCCCTGTGATGATGGCGGTATTGATTGACAGGAAAACAACAAAGGCACCTTTAGAAGTGGGAGTCTGAGCTCTCGTCATCCTTTGCTCCATCTTTACTTTGGTGGAAGAATGAGCCTTTAGTTACATAATGAGAAGCAACCAAGATTAACAAGAGAAATCTACACTTTAGAAATAGCTCAGATTTAGAGTCTACATGGGTTGCCTGGACACCTGAAATGAACATTTAAAGACTCAGCCCCTCGAGGGCAGAAGAAAGACCAAAAGCTACAAAGCAGTTTTGGAAAGAGCCTTCCAATGGCAGGCCCTGTGAAAACAGAGTGGAGTGGGTTGGGCAACTGTTAGTCAAGGAATACTGGCAACTTCCCACCTCCCCAGGTAGAGGGAGCAAGTGAAGGCTCCTACAGTCTCAGAAGGGGTTCTGCCACCACCTTGATTTTGGATGCTTCCTTGAGAGAGTTAAATACTTTTTAAGCTACCCAGTTTTCAGTAATTCTTTGTCCCAGCTTCAGGGAATAAAAGTCTTTTTGGTATTAAGAAATGGGAAGAATGTTGTAGGGAAGAGGAGAAGGGGAGAAGGGGAGAAGGCTTGCATCCTCTCCCAGGCTTGGTTCCTGAGCAACTGTAGGCAAATGTGGCTCTGATAATGGTCTATGTTGTCTCTACATTCTTATCTTGGAAACGGGAGCTGTCATGGTACTCATCCGACAGAACAGTTGGGAGGATTAACTAGCCCCATCTACAAAGAGCTAAGGACAGCATCTGGCATAACTGGTACTGTACGAGTGCTAGCATTTATTTCTGTTGCTGATGTTGATATTTTTGTTATTATGATTTGCCAGAATGTACATGCTTTCCTGATTATTATGGGGCTTATTTGAATAATTTCATTTGCATAATTTTATAGGGAATAAAAGGACTAGAAGGCCATTCTCCAAAATATCATAAAGAGTAATTTCTGAGCGATGGGTTTACCATAGGGTTTTATTTGCTTCTGTTTGCTTCTAGTTGCTAAATTTTGGGCAATGAGTACATATTACGGTGGGGGTAAAACATGAAAGTTTTGTTTTTCTCTTTGGTTTGTAAGACAGTGTTGTTTTCACTCTTAATAAAAATTAAGAAGCCCAAAGCTATGCTTTTTCAGTTTCAATGAGTTGATCTAGAAAATTGTGTATAATATTCTTGATGAAGCTTTAAGATTTGTGAGAAGTTTTAATGCACAGCTAAGGAAAGAGATGGGATTGGTGATGTGTATAGAACTAATCTGCCCATATGTGTGCACTTCTGGGATGTGTAGTGTCTGTGTGCAAGCACTCTTGCTGTTTTTGTTACTACAAGTTGCCAGAATGGTCCTGCCTCCCTGGTTACTACAGGGCCTAATGGAATAGTTTTATTTGTATATGTTTTAAAGGTGTCCAAAGGGCTAGAAATCCATTCTCCATGATGAGATCCAGTGGTCAACATCAGGTGTCTTCAATGGTTTCATCTTAATTCTTGAGTTAGGGTCTCTCACTGGACCTGGAGTGCGCAGGCTAGCTAACATATTAGCTGCAGAGATCCGCCTGTCTCTGCTCACCAGGCTGTGCTCAAACAGGCGCCACTGTGCCTGAAGTTCTTCATGAATGTACAGATCAGACTCAAGTTGTCTTGATTATATAACAAGTTCTTTACCAATTAAACCATCCCCCAGCTTTGTACCTGAAAATCAAAGGGTTTCAAGTCGATCACAGTTCAGTTTTGATATCCTCACGCATTGCTAGTAATTCCACAATTGTGTATTGAGTCTTCTCCTCCTTAGGGAAATCATTTCTGAGAATAAAAATGCATGTTGTAGTTACAGAGTGTTACCCTTGACATGACTGGCACTGTGGGCAGCATCACTCTTTGTGGTGGGGGATGTCCCATGCATTCTAGAGTGTCTAGGAGCATGCTGACGTCTGCCCACTAGAGGTCAACAGCACCTCTCCTGCAATTGTGACAATCAAACATATCTGCAGATACTGTCTACTGTTGCCTGGGGTGAGGATAAACAAATTGATGGACTTTCAGCTGCAAAGTGCTGCATAGATCAAGATTCAATGTTACTTAAAGAGTCTGTCATGAAAGTCCTGACTGAGATTCTCAACCGTCTTCTTCAAAAGAGGTGCTCTCTGAATGGACCCATATGAGTTGTGGGTTCAGAATGGCTGGATTGCTCATTACACCAGGCTTTCTCTGGCCACATGATCCGGGATTAATTTTGGGAAAGACACTTAACTCCTCCAACTCAGTTACCTCATATGAAGTATCAACAACTTCTACTGAATTTCATGCAAGTAAGAGACAGTATTTAGGCCTGGGATGCAGATCAGTTGGCAGAGTGCTTGTTTACCATGCACAAGACCCAGGGTTTGACCCTGGGACCACGGAAACTGGCTGTAATCATACACTATTGTAACCCCAGCACTGGGCAGGGAGGTTGAAGACTGCAGAATCAGAAGTTCAAAGTAATTCTCAGCTGCATAGAAAGTTGGCGGCCAGGTTGGATTATGTGAGACCTTGTTAGAGAGGGAGAATAAGGGAGAGAGGAAGAGAAAGAGGGGGGGAGTGAAGGGAGGGAAAAGGAAAGAGAGGGAAGAAGAGAGGGAGGGAGGAAAAGTGATTCTTTTTCTAAAGGGGTTAGTATATGTCCTCTAGTTAATGATGCTATCCACATAGCTGATCCTTCACCAAAAGGTTGTCCATCAATCAGGTACCTGCTTCTTTTATCAAGTGTACTTTGTCCTCACTCCAAAACTTCCAGTAAAAGATGAAACAAAACCTAGAAAGTAACTTGACATAAATATGACAGTTTATTTATTCTTCTCACTGAGGAAAGTTTCAACAGACGCTCTTATCACAGAGCCTCAGCTGCAAGGCTTCCTCCTGGAGGAAGAATTGCAGCGACCAGAGTCCAAGGAGGGCTCACTGCCCTGTAGCTATACTGCTCCCTCCTGCCAGCTGTGGGTGGGTTCGGTGTGCTTCCATCAATGCTTGGAGATCCGGAGATGCTGGAGCACAGCCAAGTTAGGAAGACAGGCCGAGAGAGAGTGTGCGTTAAGTCTAACACACGGCTAACACACAGAGAAATTTGTCAATGATAGTCGTGGAGGAAGCTGCCCCCTTTGGCTCTTGAGGCTCATGGGAGACCAGTGAGGCCTTAAATATTCATGGTGGTGATTTTCCTTTAATGTATTTTTGAAGGATTTTGGGGTGGCTGAAGGAATTTCTCTGTTTGTCTAATTTCTTTCAGAGTAGAGCAAATTAATACCTTTCACAAAATAAATGGTCTGAAAATGGGTTGGATTGGATTTATATTCTGGTTCAGTAGGTCATTGACCAGGTTAGTGGGCAAACGACAGCCTCTTTGTCCCCCTTTTCACTATAAAGCTGGGGGATGGTTGAACAATGGGGATGGAGGCTGAGCATGCTATGCTCAAAATGATTTGGATCAAGTCACTTCATTCATGTTTCAGAAACGTCCATATTTTGAAACTTTACCAGTTGAATGTCCTTTTTCCCCAAATATGATATACTTCCAAATATACAACTTTTTGAATACCATGTTGAAGTTTGGGATTTTGCAGCATTTTGAATTTTTACTTGGAGACTGAACCTGTATAAGTGTGACTGACTGACCAAAACAGTATTTGCTATAATATTATTGTATGAAGAATATTGTCCTAGGGATATAAACAACATAAAACAATACAAATACTGTCCCTAATATTATGGAATCTATATTTAGTGATTGGGCCAGCGTTAGGCCAGCTGCTAATTTCTGCAGTATAGATTTTCCCCTTGGGGTTGTCATTGAGTTAATTCTGCAACATAACATGTACAAACAACATGAGGCAATATGTAGGGTGAGCTGTCATGAGCGGATGCTCATACATCACACCTGATAACTAAAAACTTCATGGTGCACCAGCAGGACTCACCAAGATGATAATAATTGGCTGGTGTTTCAGACGCCTCACAGGGCACTGCTTAGGGTTTGAGTGTGACTCCAGCTCTGGACCTCAAACCATCTTCAGTGACTTCAGTGTCCTTTGCTCCCTGTGCCTCCCAGCAGCAACCTTCACTCCATCCTTTCTCTTTGTCCTCCATCACACCGTTCTGTGATCCTCCTTTTGCTGTAGTTGCTGTAGGTACAGAATTCTAGACAGCTTTCCCAATGTGTGTTACAGAATTGACCAGTATGACTACATGCACAGCGATGGGACCATGTAGAGATTGCAATCAACAGATCTGGAGCAGAGCTTACGGCATGCCTTGGTTTACATATGCAGCCCTTTGGAGCAGAACATGCTACTTCAACTTTCCTTTCTGCTTCTAATCTCTGACTTCCTGGTTCATGTTCACATTTTAACAGGCTTATGCAGACAGGCGAATTTAGACTTTTTCTTGCTCTTTCCTGTAACTACTGGTGAGGGAGCCCATTGGGATGTGTGGTCCAAGAGATAAAATTTGCACTGATACTGTATAAGTCAGGGTAATCTACAGGAACAAAACTAGAATAATGAAAATATTTTAAAATGTTATTACTAGACTGACTTATATGATATGGTTTATGCAGTTCAACAGTGACTATCTTCTTACTAGAGAGGTCAAGGATCCAAAGCAGCCTAGTTCATGATGGTAGATGTCTCAGCAATCCCAATAAGGTGCTGCAGACCCAGAAGAGTCCTGGAGAACCACTGACCTTTAGTCCACATCAGAAGCCTAAGAAGTTGGATGCTGATATCACTGAAGACATGCAGGACAGTGGCTGTAGCTGCAAGAGTGCAGGCAGCCATCTCATCAGTGGCCTAGATAAACCCACAGGAAGGCAATTGTGAAAAGAGAAAGCCTTTTCCCCTTCATCTGAGAAGCCATGAGAAAATATCTCCCACATTTAGGGGTTTCTCACTTCACAGAACCTGATTAAAAAATACCTTTACAGGTACGCTCAGTAGCTTATCTTTTGGTTGATTCCAGACCCAGTCAAGGTGACAGCTCTTTGCTATCACAGGTAGGAAAAGTGGAAGCACCTAGCAGTAAAATGATAGCATTGGGTTGTGCAAGAAAACTGGACATTTTTCACGGACTCTGCTTCAGTCCTTGCCATGAGTTCATGTCTTGATTTACCTTTAAAAGGAACTGTAATCTATATGACAAAATAAAATGTTTTCCTCCCAAGTTTCCTTATGCCATGGTGTTTGTCACAGCAACCCAAGAGTCACTGAAATGCCCTGCAAACTCAATGTTTAGATTTTCAGTTATCTTTTACCAGCTGAGGGAATGCCGAGAGCAGGAGGACTGTATTAAGGACTAGTGCTTACAGAAGTTGCATTCATGGGACACTGACTACATACCTGATATTTATTATATTTGCATATGATTTAACATTATTTTAAATGAATATGTACACGTGTGTGTGTGTGTGTGTGTGTGTGTGTGTGTGTGTGTGTAGTATATGTGTGACCTTAGAGTTCAGAAGAAGGTGCTGGATTCCCCAGAGCAGAAGTGACAGTGGTTGTGAGCCGTCTCATGTAGGTGCTAAGAACAAAAAAGATGTCTCTGCACCAGGGCAGTAGTCCTCTTATCCTTGGAGTCATCTCCATTTAATAGCAAGAAGGAGACCATATCACTGGTTCTGAGACTAAGGTGAAGAAGAGACTCAGTTCTTGAAGCACTGGGGAGAAGATATCCAGGGGAACAGAGCAAGGCGAGATGGATATTATCAAAAAATGAAAGTCCCTGGAGGGATAAAGGTGAGAACAACAGGGAAATTTAAAGAATACTAATTGTCTTGTGGATCCGGGAAGGAAACCCCCAGGAGGAGGAGGGCTGGTTGTATTCTTTTGCTTTCTTCCTTCTGATCTCAGGCTCTGTGTGTTATTGAGTCAATCCCAGCCCTTGAGTTTGCGTGTACATGAAGAAGCCAAAGTAGGCACCCATGCAAAGAAAGCATATTAGATTCTTAAGGTGCGTTGATAGAAGAATTTTTGAGCTCCATTAATCCCAGCACTTCGGAGGCAGAGGCAGGCAGATCTCTGTGAATTTGAGGCCAGCCTGGTCTACAAGAGCTAGTTCTAGAACAGGCTCCAAAGCTACAGAGAAACCCTAAACACTACCTGGAAAACCAAGAGGGGAAAAGAGAGCGTGGGGGAGGGGAGGGGAGAGGGAGAAGGGGAGAGAGAAGAAGAGGGAAAGGGAGAGAGAGGGGGAGGGAGGGAGGGAGGGAGGGAGGGAGGGAGGGAGAGAGAGAGAGAGAGAGAGAGAGAGAGAGAGAGAGAGAGAGAGAGAGAGAACCTTAGAAAGGAAGCCAAGTCTGCTGGATTTTTAATATGCAATGGACACAAGGCAAGGAGTAGTGTTCTCAAGGTCAACTTGCAAGGAAATATGAAACTTTGTCTCTTGCCTACTAGTGGTTGCCTTTTCTCTGTCTGTCTGTCTGTCTGTCTGTCTGTCTGTCTGTCTGTCTGTCTTTCTGTCTGTCTGTCTCTCTCTCTTGTGTTTATGAGTTGCCAGAGTAGGGTGCTGGAAATGAACCCAACTTCTCTGGAAGAGTAACAAGTGATTTAACTCTGCACCACCCATCAATCAATCCCAGCACAACATAGTTTTCGCTATTGTAGACCATCATGTAAAGTGAGCCCCAGAGGGGATATATACTTTTGCCCCTTTTGTTCAACACAATATCTAAATTTTATTTTGATATGCAGTCATCTATATCACTGTATATATATATAGCATATATATGCATATATACTGTATATATACATACATATATAGTGTATACACACATATATAGTGCTACATATATACACACTTAAATATGTATGTATGTGTCTATTGGATTTTCTAGTCTTCCCGTCTTCATGGTTAATCTGCCCCCTTTTTATTATGTACTGACTATTTCTAAACACATTTTATTTCTTCAAGACCTCTTTCTTACTCATAAAGGCAAACTGACATTCTTCTGATAGTTAATTCTGTACATATCTTTTCACATTTATATCCATGTCATATATTATAGTGGATATTTTCTTTTTTGAAAGGTCTCCCTCCTTCTTTTCCTCCCTCCCTCCCTCTCCCCTCTGTGAGTGTGTGTCTGTGTGTTTGTATTATAGCCCATACCTGAAGAACAAAAGACAATTTTCAGGAGTCAGTTATTTTTTTCTCCCGTGTCAAGGCTCTTATTATTTTAGCTCCTAGACATCCTATTCCAGGGTAGCAGGACTCTGAGCTCTCAGCCAGCTCTTCTGTCTCAACCTCCCTCATTGCCTTAGGTGTTCTGGAATTACACCTATGGCTTTTGTTGTTGGTCCCAGGGATGGAATTCTGGCCATCAGGCTTTTGCTGTGGCTGGTTTTTACCCACAGAGCTCCCTAGAGGCTCTGCCAGTCGTGGGTTCTGCTGAGCAATACCTATCACAGGTATTGTCTAATAGCCTAGCTTTGTTTCCTGTTCTTGTATGATGGATCCTACATTTTAATTGAAACCTTTAATTAATTTGTATCTGTTGTGATTGTTTAAGGTACTATCTTATTATTTGTTTTTCTGCCTATTACAGCTGACATTTGCTTTGATGTAAACTTTCCATCTCATTTTACATTGTCAAGAATCATTCCATGCTCTTGTTCTGTTGACTCCGCACTTCTCTGTTCAGCTCCACGGCGTTCCTGCAACTGCAACACGTGTCATTAGCATGTCTTTTACGGTAGAGCTATCCTGGTACTATGACAGAGTGAGAATGTTCCAGTCTCATTACGCTACTTGCCCCCACTGTCTGCTCTGCTATTGTTTTCATAAATGTTATTTCTATCTGGATGGTTAGCCACAATGAATTATAATTGTGCTTCCTCAGTTACTAGACATTTTAAAACAAAAAATAGACTAAGCTGAGTATTAAAAATAGAAGTATAAACATAAATATATATCTGCACATATATATCTGCTAAACAGATTTATTTGAGGGGCTCATGAATACACACAAATTAACCTCCATCTGGTTTGGATTTCCCTTCAGCCTTTATCAACACTTTCAGCATATATCTGCTACAGCCAACATTTATTAGCTTTTATCGCTTTAAAATATTCTTAATTTGCCTTCATTTGTTCTAACATTTTATATGAAACACCCAAGATTGGCACATGTGCTAATTAATTATTCAAATGTCACAGTTTCGAAGGTAGTGTCCCCATGCCTTTTGGCTTTCTTATTTCTGATTTCTGTCTGTCACTTCTGGTTACTATTGGTGACTGCCAAGAATATTGTTTTCCACACACTTGTGAGTCTTTCACCAGGTAGGTTTTGTTTGCTCACTTGCTGGCTTTTGAAGCCGGTCCGTGGTGTGTCTGCAGGTGATTTTCTTCCCAGTTGTCTCCCTATTTTGTTAAGTTTCCCATTTCTGTGAATTCATGCCTGATTTTAAGGCGCACAGCCCTCATTATCTCTTCCAGCATCCCTCCATGCTGTTTTTCCTTTCATTTCATACAGGGACTGTGACTGCATGCATATTATACTGTTTGACTTCGTCCTAAGATTTCTTATGCTTCTGTAAAAATACCGATGAATTCATATGGATAATTTTATTTATTTAAAGAGCCAGTGATTTTTGAGGTGAAGTCTCTGTATGTTGCCCAGGTTGGCCTCAAATTTGAAATCCTCGTGCCTCAGCTTCCTGGGTCCTGGATTTATGGCTGTATTCCCATTGTGCCAGACTTTTTGATATTTTTCATTGAAGTCAACCTACAATTATGCTCATTTGATCCACTCTTCCTTAACTGTGACACTCTCCATTCCTGTGTTTTCTCTTCACAGTGACTGAGAAATTCCTCTTCCTTTCTATGTATATCACTCCCCTTTCCTACCAGACACCTGAACATACTGATAGTGATTGTTTTAAAGGGGTTTTCTACTAATTCTTATATTTCTTATCTGTGGGTTCATTGATCAGTGTTTTTCTCTAACTCATGAGTCACATTGTCCTTTTTAAAAGAATACCTAATGAATCTGCGTATGAGAGAATAGAGTCCGAATTCTTGTATCCATGCAGAAAGTGGCTGTCTGTCTCATCCTTCGAATCACTGGGGTTAGAGAGCCCTGCCTCTAATCTCATCCTAATTTCCCTGGGGTTGGGTTGGCAGCAGCTGTTGGTTGCTGCTGTTCATCACTGGCTTTCAATGTTTTGAAGGTGAGATCAAGACGGTCCCTTCTGCAGGGCTGGAGATCTGAGTCCCAGCAAGACTTCTTGAATCCCTCTCGACTTGCCTATCATATCCCCAGCACTCTGACCCTTGGACAGCTCTGTCTGCTGTCTAAACACCTGGATATTTTCAAGCTTTTGAAGATGTCTCTTAGTCCTTCTGCCCCCTAGCCATCTGCAAGCCGCCTTCTATACTCATGGAAGCTCAGGTAAGAAAAATAAGCAGGAGTTTGTGTCTCTGGGGTCTCTGTCTGCCCTCCTTTTCTGCCCCAACCTCCAATGCTGCTGTGTGGCTCACAAATCAATGGAAGAGATGGAGAGTAGAGGGTCCAAGTAAATCATAGAGAATTTGCTCACAAAGGAGGAAAAGATGCTGAAAGGTCCTTTCCTCTGTTTGCTCTCCATCCTCACAGTACTCCCCACACGAGAGCAGAGTCCCCTACAGTACTTCGTGTGTGTGAATGGGGAGACTCGTGGTTCTCTAGCCTAGGTATAACCTTTCAGCATCTTCTTTTGTGCGGTCCTCAGTTTCCATACCACACTTGAATTGTTTCTCATCACTTCCAATACCTTCCACTTTTTGCTTTGATGCTCTACAGAAAGTTTCTTTTTTTTCTTTTTTTTATTGAGAAAAGGAGGAAAAGAAAAACAAATTTCCACCTCCTTCCAGCCTCCCATTTCCCTCCCCCTCCTCCCACCCTTCTCCCCCTCCCCCAACTCCTTTCCCCCTCCCTCTCCAGTCCAAAAAGTTTCTTTACTTTCTCTCTCTCATCATTTCATCCAAATTGCTTCACCTTTCATGCACCATCTCAAATTCTCCTCCTCAGGAAAACATTCTCTGGGTTGGACACATGGGAAAATCCCATATGCTTACCTTTCTTCTACACCTTGTCACGCTGTAATTTGATTTTAGCTTCTTAACAGGTGAAGCTGTATCCAGCACATGTCTATTTCTCCCACTTATTATAAGATCATTCATTGAATGTAGATGGAAGTTTCTGTCCTGTCGGTTTCACAGCTGTTCAGTCTCAAAGAAACACACAGAGGCTCGTACTGATTATAAACAGTTTGACCTATTAGCTCAGGCTTATTATTAACTATCACTTACACCTTACATTAACCCATAATTTTTATCTGTTGTAGTCAGAGACTGCTCTTTTGTTTCCCAGCCACATAGACCTGAATAATCAAATAGAAACTATATTAATTGTGACACTGTTTGGCCTATTAGCTCAGGCTTTTTATTAACTAACTCTTACATCTGAAATTGACCCATTTCTATTAATCTGTGTATTTCCACGAGACTGTGGCCTACAGGTGTAAGGTTCTGGTGGTGGTGTCTTTCTCTTATGGCAGCTTCATGGCGTTTCCCTGACTCTGCCTTTCTCTCTCTCTCTCTCTCTCTCTCTCTCTCTCTCTCTCTCTCTCTCTCCCCTCTCTCCCTCTCTCTCTCTCTTTCTCTCTCTTCTCTCTCTCTCTCTGTCCAGATTTCTAGTCTGACTTTGCTCTGCTAAGCCATTGACTGAAATAGCTTTATTTATTAACCAGTAAAAGGCCACACATATACAGAAGGACATCCCATATCAATCTGTGGATAGTCCATGGTTTGGTACCTTTTCTCAGTGAGGCATTCTCATCTTGCTTCCTCTGTGTCCAGTTGGTAACTGCATCTCTGCCTTTCCTCTTCCCAGAATTCTCCTAGTCTGTTTGCCCCACCTTTACTTTGTGCCTGGCTAGTCAATAAGGATTTTATTAAACCAACATGAGTGACAAATCTTTAAAGTATACAAGAGCAGTATCCCACAGCAATTGAGTACTTTCTACTTTTGAGAGCTTCCCAGTCCTTATTGTTTGCAATTTCTCAGAAAGCTATGATCTCAACACTATTATACAACTCTTCCTTTACCAGGAAGAGACTGAGGTAATAGGATGTGTTATAGCAGAAATGTTAACTGTTCCCTAAAGGCTCATGTGTCAGTTTCTTTATCCCTAGCTGATGGTGCTGATGTTTTAAAGACTTATTTTCATTAAATTTATTTATGTACATGTGAAGGTAGGGTATATGCACATGTGCTCAGGCGCCTATGGAAGCCACAGGCATACAACTCCCTGGAGCTGGAGTTACACAGTTGTGAGTTATCTGACATGGGTGTTGGTAGCAAAACCTGGGTCCTCTGCAGAGTATTATGGACTCTTAACAACTGAGCCATCTCTCCTGACCTGAGGGTGCTGTTTTGAGAGGTTGTGGAAGCCTTAGGAAGTGTGGCCTAGGTAGAGGAAGTGAGTCACTATGGGGCAGATCTTAAGTTTCATAGCAGACCCCACTTCCTGTCTTTTCTCTGCTTCCTGGTGCAATGGGGTATGGGAAAACAGTTTCATTTCCGGTGTCTGCCTCCAAGCCTCTTCTCCATGCTCTTTTCTTCCCTGCCATGGTAGACCAGCCCCTCAAACTGTGAATGAAAACATCCTCCCAGACCATCCATGCTTCACATTGCTTCTTATCGGGTATTTAGATGTTTCAATGACTTCAGATGTACTAGAACCACACCCCAACAGAGAGCCTGAGTTCATATGAAGGCATGGGAGCCTTTTGTGTATTCTCCCTCCTCCCACCTTCACGTCTCTCTTTTTCCCTTTTGCACGTGACATAAGCTTCAATGATCAGCTGATCACAGAGCCCATCCATCTGGCAGTTGACACACAAGCCCCAGAGCTCTGTTTTTTCCCTATTCAGAGTTGGTATCATTCACCAACTTTTGTTTTCCTCTGAGGTCACCCTTAAAGGTTTACGCGTCATGTTTCTCGTTTTTGCCTTGTCTCACAGATCCTGCCAGTACATCTATCAAAGTAATCATCATGGGCCTGATGGAGGAGTATGGCTCCCCTCACATTTTTCATTACTAGATAATTTATTAATATCCTTCCCAGGCAGCACTAGATTTATCTTGATAAAACTTCTATCAGCGGTGACACCAGAGATGCCATGGGGACACCCCGGAAGGGCCTCTTGCTCACCTCTTTCACCCTTAATACCTCTGGAAGCCCAGCCTGCAGTCAGCCCAGGGGGCTGCTAAGACCCAAAACATTTTATCATTTTGATAAAGCCGACCTGGAGCAGTCTCAACGGGATTACTACCTATCTTGCCTTTCTTCTCAGCTTGTGGCAAACAGGCTCAGGTACAGATCCAGAAAGGCAAGTAGCAAGGGATGGATGCATTACCTTCAAAGAGTTCACCATTTATCTTGCTTTCCTATGAGCGTCTGCAGGGAGTGGCTTCCTCTCTGAGCTCAAACAGGCTTTCTCTGCGGCCTTGTGTTTGTGATGGGTGGCAGACCTTTGTGTTATTTCTTCAGGGCCAAGGCTCTTTGCTGAAGGGGTCTCTGTGGTACCCACCTTTTGACCCCCTCATTCCCTGCCCTCTCTAGAAAGAGAGCTGAGAACAGAGCCAGTCACCCCTCCCTGCTCTGATTATTTGCAAAAATGAACCTTCCGAAGGCCCCCTGTAAGAGGCAGCTGCTACTCAGGCTTCCGGCAGACACTGAGGCAGGCACACTGGGAAAGGAGCCATTCCTGAAGCTCTCCATTTGCCATAGTTCGGAGTAGCTACTTCATAAATTTCTTCATTTCTTTAACATCAGCCTCCTGTCACTGCCCCCCCCCCAGAAAAAAATCAAATAAAAACTAAAACATAAGTAAGATAGAATCTGTATTTGTGTTGTGGGCTAAGGTTATGCAAGGCAGATAGACAGACAGACGTGTGTACTGTGCACATTGCTGTTTGAGAGGCTGATTCTTTAGCAAGTTGAAAATGGATCTACCTCGTGACTTAGTACGGTAATGGTAGCTGTGCACAGCTGCAACGGAAGCAAAACCCCTGGGGGCCAACTCCTGTATTAATAACCTTTCAAAGAGTCCTTTCAGGGCACGGGAGATGATTCAGTGGGCAAGGCTTTTGTTCTACAAGCATGAGTATACGCATTTGGGTTCTAACACCCATGTGAAAAGCTAGTCATGGCCGCACATGCACCTGTCACCCAGTGCTGTGAAGGGTTAGAACAGGAGGATCACTGGCTGCCAGCGGAAATACGACAGAGAGGATGCAGCACGTCCGCTTCCGGTCTCCAGGAGCATAAGCATACACACACACACGGACGCATACACACACACACATACACACTAAAACAAAATGGTTTCTCCTTTTATTTCTTTTCAGTCTAAACAATGCAGGCTGCCCATGTCTGGAGCTGTTGGTATCTGTTGTCTTTATGACTCAGGCTGAGCATGCGCAGAGGTATTTCCATTGCCCTCTTTATGAACTTGACTGAGCCTGTGCAGAGATGTTCCTATCTACCATCTCTGTGTTACAAGCTGAACACCAAACAAGGAACCCCTGTGACCTTTGAACTTTTGATCACTATCTCCGTGGGTTTTAGCTATGTACACCCCAGATTTGTGTACCAGTTTTCTTTCTTAAACCTAAAATTGAGCATGCTCATGAGTGCGCCTTCCCCCAAAGTGCTTTCTCCGTGGCTGCATAGGATCCCTGAACAAAAATCCCCATGTTTTATTTGTTCTAGGAGGACATTGCTTTGGAAATTATCTCCGATGCAGGTAATAAATCTTTCTCCACTCTTTTCTTTTTTGGCAGAGCTTGTTTTGGCTTTGTGCGGACCGATTCAATTTGGTTACAGTAAGATGAATGGTGCGGCATCCATGCGGTGGAGGGCTGCCTAACTGGACAGAGGCAGGCACAGGTGCGTGCATTAGGATACAGAGCAAGAGTCGGAAAGTGACAGCAAGAAAAATAGAAATTGCTTCAGCAGAGCGCTCCTCTTGACCTTACATGGATGGTGTCCTGATGGGCACACAGGAAGCCAGCCGTGGAGCTTTCCAGAGACATGGATGCAGAGTGATGGTGGGTATGAGTTAATCTGTGCTTTTTATCCTGTTTAAGTTTTCCGTGATTATGGGCAATGTTTTTGATGAAAGGTTGAAATCGCTGGTTCTTTTTTCCATTCTCCATCAGCATCCCTGAGGCTTGTCCTTCCTTCCTTCCTTCCTTCCTTCCTTCCTTCCTTCCTTCCTTCCTTCCTTCCTTCCTTCTTACCATCCCTCAATACCTCCTTTTCTTCTCCCATTCCTGCCCTTCATGGCCTCCATTCTTCTCCCCCTTTGTCCTGCTCCCTCCCTTCCTTCTTCTCCCCACGCATGAGCTTAATCCACACCATCTGGTTCTGCCCTCTCAGTCACACCCATATATAATAAAAATCAATGCGGTGCAGGTGGGCTGTAGCTGAGCACACTAGGAGAAACTTTCCTAAATGCAGTGCGTCGCTCTCGTGGTTCTTGTGGTTCTTGTGGCAGGTAATGAGGAAAGAATAATCTATTGCGATTTTCCCAGTTGAAGAAAGCAATTCTTAAAGAAAAGTGACTTCCTGAAGGTCACTCATCATACAGGGAAGAAGCAAATATTCCACCCCCAGTCTGGCTGATTCATTGCTTTTGTCCCAACTCACACTCAAGCAAGTCCTTACTCTTGGCCCCGTCTTAGAAGGTGGCCTTAAGCCTCCATCTGTCTGCATGCCCCCTCCTCTACCTGCTACAGACTTGGAGCCTTCGCTGCTTGTTGCATTGCAACCGAGGCTGTGACTGTGAGCTGTGGCTCCAGGTGTGTGCTCAAGAAGAGCTGGGTTTCTGAATTTTATCTCAGTGCTGAGGTGGCTCCAGCCTCCTGGACAGATGGCCAATTGCACTCAAACTCTCAGAGCGCACATGCGTCAATAGTGACAGAGAGGTTCAGCTGTGACCAGAGCTGGGACAGCCTTCCAAGTGCAGGGCCATTTGTCACTGTGGTTGATTCCATAAAGTCAGAGCTGAGGGGTTGAATGGGGATGCAGTTTCAGCTCCCTGAAGTTTGGCAATACTGGAGTTCTAATATACACCTGGCTTAACGAGCACAAAGGCCATCGCTCTTGTAGAGACTCAGAATCTGCGGGGCTTTAGGTTCCATGACAGTCACACCCAATGATTGCTTTAACAAATATGCTACAGCTGCTAAGCACATACACAGAAATACACCACACACACACACACACACACACACACACACACACACACACACACACGTGAGAGAGAGACAGAGAGAGAGAGAGACAGAGACAGAGAGAGAGAGGAAGAGTGAAGGTCAAGGAGGCATGGCGCCTTAATAGTGGTAATCTCATCTCTCTCTTTGACTCACAGGTTCCAGCATTCTCCCTGGGTAGTTGAACACATCATTTTTTTTCTTACTGTTACTGATAGTATAACCCAAATCCCAACAAAGTCTTTACATCTACACTTTATCAGTTCATTTTAAGGCATACTGCTCTTACACCATGGAGATTCAGAGGACAATTGAGAAAAGTTTAGTAGATGAGTGAGATTTAGAAGATAGGGCGTACAATCATACTACAAATGCATTTGTTCAACTATGTTCAAAGCAGCACTATTTGTAATTGCCAGAACCTGGAAACAAGCTAGGTGCCCCTCAATAGAAGAATGGATAAAGAAGGTGTGGAACTCAAATTTTGATTCTCAAAGGGCAAGCATCCTTTCCTGAAAAATATGTTTAGTAATAAACATTTTTTACAAGGTCATATGGCAACCCAGAAACCAATGAGCTGAGTCTGGTGACGCACAACTAAGCTGAGGCAAATGTATCACAAGTTCAAAGCCTGTCTGGGCATAGAGTGAGTTTAAAGTTAGCAAGGGGGGCTGGAGAGATGGCTCAGAGTTTAGGAGCATTAGTTGCTCTTCCTGAGGTCCTGAGTTCAATTCCAAGTAACCACAGGGTAGCTTGCAACCATCTCTAATGAGATCTGGTGCCCTCTTCTGGTGTGTAGGTATACACGAAGGCAGAACACTGTATACATAATAAATACATCTTTTTTTTTTTTTTAAAAAAAAAAGGTCAGCAAGGGTAAGTTGCTGAGGCCCATTCTCAAAATGAAAAGGTAAAAAAGAAGGTTTGGGATGTAGCTCAGTGTTTGCATATGTGAAGTCCTGGCTTCATATCTCAATGCCTCTACGCAAATACACACCACACACACACACACACACACACACACACACACACACACACACACACACACACACGGTGAGAGAGAGAGAGAGAGAGAGAGAGAGAGAGAGAGAGAGAGAGAGAGAGAGAGAGAGAAAGAGAGAATTTTTTTCTGGACATTTTTAAGCATGCCAATTATGAGCCATCACTGCAGGACAAATTTCAATATATTAATTTATCTTTTTGGAGGCACAGTCTCTCTATAATGTGAGAAGGCACAGAATTCATTGTGTAGACAAGGCTACACTCAAGTTCATGGGAATTTTTCTTGCTTCTGCCTCCAAAGTGTTGGGATAGCAGACAGACACAATCACACAAGGATTCAGATTTAGGTTTTGATTGTCATTTTGTAACCTCCACATAGAGATCTAGGCTGCCCACATCTCTTGTCTTTAATTAAGGAGCCTTTCTTTCCTTCTGCTTTCCTGCCTCTTCTGTTGCAACTGGAAGTGTGTCTGTCTCCTGACATGGGTTTTCTTCCCAATGCAGCTTTGCTTCAATGGAAGCACACACTTGTGAAATCCTGTGATTAGAAACTTTATTCCAGGTCTGCACTTCTTGGCACCTGTCTCTTTGACATGTTTTAACAAGAGTCACTCTGATCAAGCAATTTAGTGTCTTATTGCTGTCATTGTATTGATTTTGAGACAAGTTCTCATTCTGTAACTTAGACTGACTTCGAACTCATGGCCATCCTCCTACCTCAGGTTCCCAAGTGCTAGAATTGCAAGTGGGTGCCACCATGCCCACCTTTCAGTAGCTCTTGTGATCCTGTTTTAAAACTGGCATGAGGCATATGCAATAGGTTAGGGCTTGAAAGACCATCTCCGATTTTGTTTTTCTAGTTATGTGGATTAAAGCCAGACCCTTATATGTATGAAGTAAGTACTCTTTCACTGAGCCACATCCCTCGCCACCAAAATAATCTAGGACAGTGCTTATTAATGCATAGAAATAACATCTGTCTTTCTGTCATTCTGTCCCCGTCCAGATTAGCAACCAGTATTCTGAATGGAAAGACTTAAATACTGTCTTGTGATAGAGAAGAATAAAAAGTGTGTCCCATTTATTGGATCTTTCTAGAGCAAAGAAAATCAAGAACAAAATTCACATTTCTATAGACAATATCAAGGTAGTGATATGAGCTGAGTGGTTGGGCTTTGCTGTGAAGTGAGTCTCCTCTCTGAGTGCTGAAAGATGAGTTTGTTTGCTGCAGAAGGAGAAAGATGGATACAATATCCAGACATAGAGAGGTAGGGTCGAAAATGCTCTCCAATGACAAACACAGGGACTATGAATAATAAAAACCCAGAGATAGATATAAGGCTTCAACCTGAAGATCAGAAAAGCAAAGCAGCCAAGCCACTAGAGAGCTCCTACCTCTATGAAATCTTCAGACTGAAAGAGAGTGAGTTCCTCTCTCATCCCACCTTATATTCCTCTCTACTGCTGAGATTAAAGGCACCGAATCCCTAGTACTGGGATTAAAGGTGTGAGCCACCACCACCTGGATCTGTTTCTGCATTGATCTTTGTAGCTCAGTTTGGCCTTGAACTCACAGAGATCCAGCTGCCTCTGTCTCCCAAATCCTGGGGTTAAAGGTGTGTGACACCACTGTCTGGCCTCTAGTGGCTTAGTTTTACCTTCTGGTCTTTAGGCAAGCTTTATTTATAAAACATAAATAAAATATCACTGTGAAAGTGGAAGTAAGAAGACCTAATAAAGAGGCCAGAAGGCCAGTGGGCAGCTGCTGTGCTGGCTTACTGTGTGAGCTGTAAGATTCGGAAGACATCAAGGGCATTCTCCAAAGTATGCCCAGAGCAGAGGAGCACTCTCTCAAATGCAAATCTGTTACTGCTGGTCATGTTCTACAGAGCAGGGCTCCCCCATTACTCCTGACTTGGGATTCGGGGGTGGGGGGTGAGGAGACTGCTCAGAACAAGTGTTATGCTAAGGGTGAATACTCAAATACTTTCAGTCCTATTTCAAAGGCCAAATTTGCCAAAAGTTCAAAGCATGCTCGCCTTTAAAATGACAGCTCAACGCTGCATTCAGAGAGACATTTACAGGAGGACTTACGAGGAACACGGTGAAGGAGTTAAAATTTGAAGGAAAAAAGGATTGGGGATTATACAGCCTTGAACTATGAAAAAGGTTGAAATGCTTTCAAGAAAGCAATAAAGACTAGTGAACCAGAAACTCCCTGCTCACTTATGATAAAATATCTAGTTAATACCAAATAAAAGATTTAAATAGACTTGTTATGGTGCCTTAGAAAGTCTCCCTAAAATAATACCCCTATCCCCCTTTTTTTGAAAGAGCAGTTTAACAAATAAAGTGTTGCCTTTAGGAAGGAAGATTGGCTATAAGGAGTGAGGAGCTTAGCTGGGCAGAAAGAGCAGCACAAGGAACAGGAGTCCTGGGCTTGGAACCGGCCTTAGACTCTGCACCAGGAATCAATCCTGTCTTGTAAACAAACTGGCTTCTTATTTATATCACTATAGACAGGCCACCTTCAATATAAGAAACACATACATGCCAGCACTCCAGAGATTGAGACAAGAGGATTGAAGCAAGCTTGCGGTCAGACTTGGTGGACAGAAGAAGCCGGCTTAATGGGTGATGCAGAAAATCAAACTGATGGTTACAGCCCAGGGGTGAGTGTAAGCATAGATATGGCGTAGCCAGCTGTGGGAGGGATTAAGAGGAGGGAGTGTGGTGATTAAGAAAAACAGGCAGACACCAGAAAAGAGAAGACGAGCTCCTGAGGGATAAGCAGGAAGTCTCCAGGTTTCCCAGAGAACTGTCCTGCCCACTGCAGGGCAACAGTGAAGCGGATCTTCAGTTCAAAGGAACAGTCACATGATGGTCCGATGCCAGGGGTCTACAGAGTGGGGGGCAGAAGAGCTTGATTCTGCTGACAGGACAAGAGACGTGTCTCAGGGGTGGGAGTGCTTGCTACTGAGCCTGGTGACCTGAGTCGCATCACCACCCAGGGAGAGAACTGATTCCCACAATTTCCTCTTTGGCTTCTACATGTGCGTGTGTATGTGTGTATCCCCGGCCCTGCACAAAATCAAACAATTTAAACGGCTTACAAGAGATGCAGTAGTCCCCTCATCCACCCTTTCTCTTTCTGGAGTTTCAGTTAGTTTTATAGCATCAACTGTGGTCTGAAAACTTTCCTTGGAAAATTCCAGAAATAAACAGCTCACACATTTTAAAATCTGTCCTTGCCCTGAATCCCACAGTGAAATCTCAGGCTCTTTTCTCTCTGACACACAGATGATCTTCCTTGCTTTGGACAGGGGTCAGAAGGTCAGCCGCAGCTCAAAGCTGCATTCCCTGCCTATGTCAATCACCTTATTTGGGCTCATCACCTGGGCATGCGCTCAGCTCACACTGATGGAAAGAAGAGGGTGGCGCAATGTGATGCAGAGAGAGGGGCAGGCACTCAAGGGTCTGCCAACGTCGTAGCTTGTTGGTATTAGCCTAGTTACTCCTCCTGCAGCTGTGTAGACAGGATGGTCAAAAACATGGAGAGGAACTGGCCTGTTGGACTTGCAGTCTGTCATGGAGGAAAGTCAAGGCCTAGAGTCAGGAACTGAAGCAGAGACCATGAGGAGAGATGCTTAAAGGCTTGCTAGTTTGTTCAGCTCTCTCTCTCTCTCTCCCCCTCCCATTCATTAAGAATGCTAATTTATTTATTTTTAAACTTATTTTAATTATTTTACATCCTGACCATAGCCTCCCCTTCCCCCTCCCTTCCCCTACCCTCACCTCAGTAGTTGCTCAGGAAGGGGCAGGCCTCCCTTGGGCTTCAGCTCTCCCGTATTTAGGCCTGGTAAGGCAATCCAGTCTGAGGAATAGGTTCCTAAGAGCCAGTCAAAGTACCAGAGACAGCCCCTGCTCCCATTGCTGGGAGTCCCACATATAGATCAAGCTACACAACTGTCTCATATATGCAGAGAGTCTAGATTGGTACCATGCAGGATCCCTAAATGCCAGTTCAGACTCTTTGAACTTCTATGAGCCAGTCTAGTGGTTTCTGTGGGCTTCCCTGTGATGCTCTTGATTCCACTGTTTCCTACATCCTCCCCTCTCCTCGTCAGGACTCCCCAGCACAGCTCAATGTTTGGCCCCAGGTCTCTGAATCTGTCTCCATAAGTCACTGGATGAAGGCTCTCCGATGACAACTGGGGTAGTTGCTAATCCAGTCCCAGCAGGAGGCCAGTTCAGGCTATGCATCCACCGCTGCCATCAACTTGCTTTCTTATATAACACAGCGGTGTCTGGACAGGGCGGGGCACTGCCCATAGTGGGCTGTGCTCTCCCATGTTAATCAAGAAAACACCCCACAAAATTGACTACAGGCCACTGTGACAGGGTTCATTCTTCAAATCAGGTTTCGTCTTCCTGGGTAAATGTAGTCTGTGTCAAGCTGACAAATGAACCAGCACCATGATAAGTATATTACATTATTATTAGTCATAGTTGTTCATTTCTTACTACGCATAATGTATAAGCTAAACTTAATCACAGGTGTGGACCTCTAGTGTCCTCTGATGTCTCAGGCGTCCCTTGGGATTCCAGAATGGCTCCTCAGCTTCCTTTGTAGGTTAATACTGGATTTCAACTTGTGTGGGTCTGGAATCAACTCAGAGACACACCAGAAAGAGTTAAGTCACAAAAGAGAACTGTGCCCCAGAGTGGGATCAATGCCCTGTGGCTGCCCATATAGAAAGAGGCCTGAGGGAAAAGCTGTGTTGCCTGCCTGCCTGGCTTCTGCTAGATTACAGAGTGAACCTTGAAGCAAGGATTAAGTATTTAGAGAGTGTGGAGTATGGAGAGCTTGCTTGAGAGTCACACATTCAGAACAAGGAAAGTAAGAGGAAATGAGAGAGATGCAAGGAAGCAGGAGCCAATGTTACTCACAGCTTTTAAGAACTGGCCATGTTTCCTAACAAACCATGCAGTCTCTACAGATGCACTCAGCAAGCGCAGTTGCTCTGCAGGAGGTGTTTTCTCAGAAAGTGTTGGAAAGAAAACAATGACAACAACGGAGCTACAGACAGCAAGGAAGTGTCCACACAGAAGAAAGAAGAATAAAATTTCGCAGTTCCTCTTGAGATCTGCTTCTTTTGGTCCAGTCTCACGCCTTGTGGAGTTGATCATCTACATTTCAAGGTTATGCCAAATGCTTTTGGGTGTCCCCCAAGGAGGAAGGTGATATATCCTATGGTATATTGTTCTGCTAAGGATGGAAGTGAAGGGATGACTGGATAGAACTCAACATATCAGGAACGAGGCTCAGGCAGGCTCAGGACTTAAACCCTAGCAACCCACAGATGTTGAAACACACCAAGAAAGATGACAGCCAAGTGGTAGATGGCTGTACTTTTCAAAATAAAGGGACCTTGCAGGGAAATCCAAAGTTTATATTTTGTGCCTTACACTAATCAACTACAGAGTTGGTGGATATGAATGTCTGTGTGTGCGTATGTGCAGTACACACACAACACACACACACACACACACACACACACACATACACACACACGGATATGAGTGACTATGAAGGTTGGAGGTTAACCTTAGCTGTCATCCCTCAGTAGCTATCCACCTTGTTCTATGCAGACAGTGTCTCTCTCTCACTAGCCTGGAACTTGCCAGTTTAGCTATCTCGTCAAACCCGTCTATCTATTCTAGCCTGTTGTTACAAGGGTGTGCCTGGCACTTTTACCTTGGGATTTGGTATTGAACTCAGGTCCTAAAGCTTGCAAGGCAAGCACCTTAGCAGCTGTGCATCTTGCCAGCCTGATACAGACATTGATATAGATAATCAAGTTTGCTGCAGTGAGGATTCTGACTTTTCCAAGTTGTGTGGGAAAAAAGATTAGACTCCAGGAATGATCACTTTTCTTCCACTGATGCTAATATGAAAACACATGCATGCTCTTGACTATGTAGCATAGGGGAGTTTGTAATAATTTATTGGTAAAACAAAAGGCAAGCAATGAGTAGATATGCTTATCTTTCACCTGAATTATTTACCCATTTTACTTAACAAGCAGAGGGAAAAAAGAGGGAAATTGTAACTACCCATTCTAAGCTTTTTTTTCTTTATTATTTTTTAATGGGAAATCTTGCTAGCTTCAAAATGAAGCTCTGGAAGAAATAAAAACTTATGATCAGAACACACATTATAGACATTTATGTAAAACTGGAAGTGAATAGTATTCTCCCATCTGTTACTAATTCATGATGGGATTCTCTTCGGTATTGTGACTGAAGTGCGTTTGCACCATTCATTTCTTGGCTTCAACTGTTGGGGAGTTTTCATCTTTGTTAATTTCACAACATCAGATGTTCGTGAGGAAGTAACCATTATGATTCAGAACCAACACGTTATCAATTCCAAGAGGGGAAGTTGCAGCCAGATAAAGCGGCAAATCTGAGGCATTAAAATAGAGCCGTATTTCTAAACACTCTCTGCGCCAGGAAACCATTGGAGGAGATAGGAAGTGGTTCTGGGACTGGATTGGGATCCCATGAGCACAGTCGCAGCTCACGCCGCCATGCTGTGGTCCAACAGTCTTCTCTATGCTTGTGCCTCTCTCTGATGATGCCAAAAGCCATTAACTACACATTAGAACAGGAGAGAGAGAGAGAGAGAGAGAGAGAGAGAGAGAGAGAGAGAGAGAGAGAGAGAGCACTATTGTCAGGAATGAATGGTCCTGCTAAGAAGCAGAGAGGGGGCAGAAAGAGAGAGGGAGAAGGAGAGGGAGAGGAAGGAGAAAGGGAGGAAGAGATAGTGAAAATGTTGTTAGTTCTAAACTAATCCCACAGTTTCATAGTTTAGCTTAGAACAACTTTATGAATAAGAGGAAAGGGAATTTACTGCTTCTAACAACAAGCACAAACATTTTTCATCAGCTGAAAAGCTGAAAGACAGAGTATCATCTTAAGCAATCATCTGCTTGGCTGACATTTATTTGTGAGACATTTAAAGAAGACAGAAATAAGGTTCAACCTGAGCGAGATGAGTGTATGCTAGTCCAGTCCCGGGCTTTTTAAGAAAGTCCATTTCCTTTTCATCTTTTCCTATGATAATGGCATATACCAGGTGAAATAGTTCCCGTACTATTGGGGCTGGCTTACAGTTTCAGAGGTTTAGTCCTTTACTTAAACATCATGGTGACACACGTGGCACTAGAGAAGTAGTTGAGAGCTACAGCCTGATCTGCAAGCAGAGAGAGCATGCAGGAGAGAGACTGGACCTGGCAGGAATCTTTGAAACCTCAAAACCCACCTTCAGTGACCTACTTTCTTCAACAAGGCCACAAGTCCTAATCTTTCTCAAATAGTGCTACTCCCTGAGGACTAAGCATTCAAATGTATAAGGCTATGGGGCCATTCTTACGCAAACCACCACCACAAGCCTAATTACTAAACTTTGTTCTATGTTGTAAGGTGCAAATAATAATGTTTTTACCTTGAAAGTATTAACTATTTGGTTGTTAGAGGCATGATCTGAATAGACAAACTATAAAAGGGCATGTTTGCAAGAACAGGAATCTTGATTTATTGGAGCAGATGTGCTTGTTAGTAATCAATTAATTCCTTAATTTTAATTTTCTTTTGTCTTTCCTGTATATCATATTACTGAGAATGTTCGGTGGCTATGAAAGATTGATAAGATTGATAATAACACACTAAGTCCAATTAGTGATTCCCATATGTGCATGAATGTGGGGACAATCACTGGAGCCTGTGAAACTTACCAGTGGCCACACCCCAAAACAATAATACACCCTCCCAAAGCAGCAGTCAACTTCCAACAGCTCCTCAGAGTCGGTCCTTTCCCATCCTTGCTAGAATTTCAGTTGGTTTGATAAAAAAGGAGGAGATAGTGGAAGAGGAAGAAGAGGAAGAACAGGAAATAATGTGAGAGCAGGCCATGAGCCATGTCAGGGAATATCTGGGGAGAGCTGGGGGTGGGTGGGAAATGGGAGGTAAAAATAACCCTATGTCATTGTATAATGTATGAAATTCTCCAAGAATACATTTGAAAACAAATCACTGGTAAATCTTTTCAGTGAAAAGCATAACTTAAAATAACTTTAAAAAGTCAGGCTAAAACAAACTGAAGTTGTCTGATAGAGTTATTCCAAATTCAAGCTTTTGCCCTAAGAAAACCATTCTCATTTGAAGAACATGCTCTCCAAGTGAGTCTCTCAGAGTGACTGGTCACAGCATTAGTTATGATAGGAAAAACTTCAAAACCATCCCAACAAATCCCAACACCAATGGAAGCTGGAATACCCATGCATTTACACATTTAATGTAACAGCCAGAAGGAAGGGTGTTAGAAAGAATATTGTGGGTTGTTAGGTGTGGGCATCCAAATTGGGCTATTGCCAACATGGTACTCTACGGTTGTTTCAAAAGGAAAATGAGAAGAAAGCACGAAGACCCATTATACCAAAAAGAGCTCCTCATTGCATTTTACAGACCCATCTCTACGCTCTGTGCACCAAACTTCTAAAATCACTCGAACAAAATGAGAATTAAAACATGAGAAGCATCAGAAAAAGTTTCCTTAAAGTTTTATATTTTATAAAACTATGATACAGGTGTGGTTCTGATCTTGTAACTGTGTGAGAAGTCTGGCTGTCAATCATTATTCTGAGTTTGCACAGCTGTTACTGTTAGATGGTTAGATGGAGTGGGTTAATTCCAATTGGTTTATATCATGTCTAGTTATTGTGGAAACAGTGTGTGTATAAGGGCTGAAGGTAGAGAGGAAAATATTACAATATAGTCACAGACATGAACAATGAGCCCAAAAACATAAAAAGAAAACAAAAAGAGAATTTAAAAAGAACAAATTTTGAAATAATCGAGTAATCTTTGGAGAAAGGAAAATGGATGAAAAAGTTTAATCAGACTTTCTATATTCAACATTTTTATTAGCCTTCACAGTATTATCTTCAATGGTAGCAAAACATAGAAATAATGAAAATTTCCATCCATAGGGGAATGAGGAGTTAAATGATGCTACATGAAGATGATAGGATATTATACAGATATTAAAGTTATAATCATAAAAATTTGTAGAAATGCTTTTGAGCAACTATAAAATAAAAAACACACAATACACAAAGTGACCTGTGTGACTTTAATGACATTCTTTATAAGAATGGCTTTATACTCAGAGTCTGGGATAGGATATATCCAAGTGGAAATAATTGTGTTGTGATGATTTTTGTTTGAAATAAGTGGGCTATTACATCTTCTTTAGACATAAACACAAACATATGTACTTTGGATATCATTAGTTTCTCATCATTACTTATTTTAATATAGAAAGCTCAATCAGCTGAAAGAATACATTCCATGTAGCCATGTAAGTAGAATCAAATAATGAGCCCATTGCATTCATTATAAAGCTTCAAAAATTAACTTTCTCATAATGCATTTTATTATTACAAAATGAATGTGAAATTTAGGTAAATGAATCCCAGAAATGATCACCAAAATATGAGGAAAATCTTGTGTTAGATCTATCTGCTGATTTCACATAGAATATATCACTCCCGCTGGACTTACATGTGAGCAAAGAACTGAAGTCATTCAAGATTAAGAAGCAAGAATTAAGGGCTGCCTGCAAAGAAGATACAAGGGTAGGAACAGAAAAAATTATAGCTACCCCATGCTTTGTAGTCAGAGGGAGAGAAATAAGAATAAAAAGAGTCAAGAATAGTACACGAGGACCTCAGTGACCTCCAAGGTTGAACCAAGCATCACGAATAGAGTCATACTTCTCCATAGGGCGTTGCCACCTTAGTACCTAGTTAGTGACTATGAGTAACCATGACTGAGTCTCAATGACAAGTCAGAAATGTAGATGGAGATGGTTTAGTCCAAAGGAAGATATTCTGGCAATAATAAATAACTATTTCCAAGAAAGAGAAGTTCATTCATCAATTGGTATATCCATCCAACCACCAGTTCATCCATCCATCCATCCATCCATCCATCCATCCATCCATCCATCCATCCATCCGTCCATCCACTTCTCCACCCAGAAAGATAGACAGTAAGTCTGTCTCTAGGCATCAGAAGCCTTCAAAAGATTTGTAACAAAGATAAAGATGTAATATGTTTAGTAAGAATATGCTCAAGAGAGGATGTGCTAAGAAGAGGTTTTACCTGAAATTTCAGACTATACTGAACGCAGTGGGAAGCCACAGGCAAGTTTTGAGTAGCTAAGTGACAAGAGAAGATTTGTATTTTAGAAGCAGATGACCAATGATTAGCATATGGTCATGGAAGCGTTGAAGACTTTCATTTTCTGGAGAGACAAACAGAAAGGGGGAGTGTCTGAGTTGTCTGACCAACTCTGGAAATAGACATTCTAGTAGGTTTTCTGACACCAGGGCTTCAGAGCTTCCAATTATTCTAGGAAGCCACACCTTCCTTCTCTAATCATAAGTAATTACTGTCTATCAGTCAGGCATTTAATCTAGTAGGCTCTGCTGAAACAAGACTCCATTTCCATAGTTAATATTAGCTATCGTTTTTAAACTCACATCAAACTTGCCAGTAGAGACCAAATATGACAACAGAGGAAAACTGGGGGAATACTAAAAAGTTAACAAAGCCCAAACTTTATTTGTTACGAAGACACCTTTGCCTTTCTCCAGTGTTTATCTAATTAAGATATAACTAAAGGCTACTTGAGCATGTCCCAAGGGGAACCCAAGCCATCCAATCTCAACTCTGCATACTTCTTGGGGATTGTAGAAAAAAGCACAAGAGATTTACCATAGGGTCTTTCTTCTCATGACAGCCAGATATCATCTATGTTAAACTACTTTTTCAATAGTAGATGATTTATAGTTGATTAGGTAATTAAATCAAATACAAGTGGCTGAAAGTAAGTCTATTTTTATCATCCCTGTAAATTAAAAGTTCCGCATCATAAAAAATCATGACCATCTTGAAAATGACTCGTCAAGTGCCTTTTAGAGGCAAGTAAGATTTATTGTCAATTAACGTATTGAACTGAATAGTCAGCATAACCCTGTGCTCAAGACTTTGAAAATCACTGGCTTCCATTTCAGAGACGCCCCCTACCATGGCAACGAAATGTGTCTTGCTCTTTCCGTATTGAACAATTCCATAGGTTGAGTTTATGTCTTACTATAACAACACTTTATTTTATGATCATCTCCAATCCTGTGTAATGAATACAAATACATTCCTTTTTATTTCCATCATGAGTTTATCAATTTTCATTGATTTGCCTATAATGAATACAGTCGGAAAAAAAGAAAGCCAGACAGATCATATCCATTAAAGTGTCTTTAACTTCAAAAGTTTATCCGTGACATTGTTTAATTAAAAAAGAAAAAGAAAGTCTCAGGGAAACTAATTAAAAAAAAGACATTACTTTTCAGACTTGCTTCTAAACAAGTCAATAATTATTACATGCAGCAACTTGGGGGCTCTTGCTCTTGTAGAAATGTTGTGTTTGTATCCAGTTCACTTAAAAAAAATAAAATGATTAATTCTCACCGGACAGAGTACACATGGGTATGCCTATGTTAGCTGGCTATAATGGTCTACATTTTTCTTAGTTAATAATGGTCAACCTCAACTGTAAAGATGAGCTTCATTCACAAATTCAATTTATACAGCTAACTGTGTTAGCCAGACCACATGCGTAACGTCTGAGAGCCAAAGCTCCGTCCACTTATGGCACTCACTACAACACTGATTTCCTTTCCTAGCGGCTTGTGCAAATCGTCATCCTTCTTTGTGTGGTTCTTCAAAGAACATCTCTGTTCTAGGTACCCAGGACTGGGATCTCAGCAAAGTGAGTGCCTTTCTAGTTTCAAGGCTTGTACCTGGCAGCCTGGGAACTGAACTGAACTTTGTTTTTTAAACTGATTTTTATCGTGCTCTACATTTTTCTCTGCTCCCCCACTGGCTCTCCCCTCCCTTTTCAGCCCTCCCCCAAGGTCCCCATGCTCCTAATTTACTCAAGAGATCTTGTCTTTTTCTACTTTATACTTCCCATGTAGATTAGATCTATGTAAGTCTCTCTTAGTGTCCTCATTGTTGTCTAACTACTCTGGGATTGTGGTTTGTAGGCTGGTTTTCTTTGCTTTATGTTTAAAAACCACCTATGAGTGAGTACATGTGGCAATTGTCTTTCTGTGTCTGGGTTACCTCACTCAAAATAATGTTTTCTAGCTCCATCCATTTTCTTGTGAAATTCAAGATGTCATTATTTTTTTCTGCTGTGTAGTACTCCATTGTGTAAATGTACCACATTGTTCTCATCCATTCTTTGGTCAAGGGGCATTTAGGTTGTTTCCAGGTTTCGGCTATGACAAACAATGCTGCTATGAACATAGTTGAACATGTGTCCTTGTGGCACAATTGAGCATCCTTTGGATATATACCTCAAAGTGGTATTACTGGGTCTTGAGGAAGGTTGTTTCCTAATTTTCTGAGAAATCACCACACTGACATCCAAAGGGTCTTACCAGCTTGCATTACCACCAGCAATGCAGAAGTCTGAACTTAACTCTTGTTTCTCCATGAGTAGCAAAGAATGTGTTTTTTAAAAATAAAATGAGTATTGCCATTTTCTGAGGATGAGGACTTGAAGTGAAGACTGTGCAAACTTTCCATCAATTTTCTTTCTTATTTCTTCTTTCTAAAGATTTATTTTCAATTATTTGTACTGTGTATGTCTGTATATGTGCAGGTGTCTGTGGAGGCCAGAGAAGGGTGCTGCATCTCCTGGTATTGGCATTATATGAGGTTATATGTAAGATCCCTAGTGTAGGTGCTGGTACCTGACCTTGGACCTCTGTGAGAGCAGCCAGTGCTCTCAATCACTGAGCCGTTCCTGCTGTTCCTTCTTTTCTACTTTCTTTGCAGGTTTACAAATTAGAGTTATACAAAAATATATTTAGAACAACCCATATCAGGACCAAGGGCCTTACAGATGTGCTTGCAGTCAAAACTTGTTGACCTAAGTCCATTATAACCCAAATTTAAATGCACTGTGTTCAGTGGCATCTCATAGCTGCGTGTGTCGTATCTTTTGGGACTTAGCATGTGTGTCTCCATGTAGGTGGTATCATTTGGCATAATATTTTTCCAACACTGTCACATGAAGGAGACAAGGTTGTGAAATAACAAAATATTCCACATTTCTCTCTTGTTCTCTTCTTGTTTAATGTTTATGGGACTAGATGCTGATTGCTTTTAAGTAGCAGCTTGATGTAACTTAGACTCATCTGGGAAGAGAGACTTAATGAGAAATTATCTAGGTCAGGTTGGCCTGTGGGTGTGAATGTGGGGATCATCTTGATTGTTAATTGATGTGGATTAGGAAGACCAAGCCCACTGTGGGTGGCAATAGTCCCTAGGTGAGGAGTCCTAAGAAGTATACAAAGGGAGAAAGGTAAGTGAGAACAAGAAAGTAAGGGGCCATGCTTTTCTTTTCACCCAGCTTTGCCTTGTCTTTCTAGGAGTAACCGACTGTAACCTGGAATTATAAGCCAAATAAATCTTTTCTTTCCTACTCTGTTTTTGTTAGGGTATTTTATGACAGTATTCTACCACACCACTGGCAGGCAGGGGTGGGAAATGACACAGTGGTTCAGAGCACTTGATATTTTACAGAGGGCCTGAGCTTGTTTCCGGCAGCCATATTGGGCAGTTCATAATGATCAGTTACTCTAAGTTTGATGTTCTTTTCTGGCTTTCATGGGCGCTTACACATGTGTGGCAGACATACAATGCAAAACACACATACATACATGCATATATTTTTAAAACCGTAAGAAACAAACAAAAAGAAATGAAAATACAGTGTCTTGGTGAGGTTATACCAAGTCATCTAATTATGCCTTGAAGAGGATGCTGAAGTAGGATATCACTCTGGCCTTGGAACGTCATCCATAGGCTACACCATTTTCCTTTGAAATGGTTGATAATATTGTAAGTGTTCTTGCATGGAGCATAAGATGTAGTGGCATATCATTGAATTTTAATAAATAAAGCTTGCCTGAAGATCAGAGAGTAAAACAGCCCGATTGGTCAGCCTTACACACCAGGCAGTGGAAGCACACTCCTTTAATCCCAGTAGCCACACTCATTGCCATAGAAACTGGGCTTTTAAACATGCTTTTAATCTCAGTGATGGAGGCCTTTAATCCCAGCCCTAGAGAGGATTATAAAATGGGAGGAGACAGCTCTCGTACACAGTGTCATTCTGAGATCCCTGGAGGCAGGATTGCTATTTTGGACTGAGGTAGAAGTAAGAGCCAGTGGCTGGCTGTTTTACTTTCCTGGTCTTTAGGTTGAACCCCAATTTCTGTCTCTGAGTTTTTATTAGTCATGCTTCAATAAGATATAGAAACTATGACTTATCTCTGATAACCATTGGATCTATCATTCAAATAGGACCTTAAAGGTGTCATGTATAGACTGTGACCATTACAGAAGACAGATTTTTGTTCATTTATTCTATTCTTCCTTTTGTCTTTTGCTCTTTGCCCATAGCCAATATTCAGTAAACTTGATTGTAGGAATGAGGTTTTATTTTCATTCACCCAATAGCTAAAATGTAGGGTGCCAATACTAGCATTACCCAGAAGACTCTTGACAGGATTTATTGAATTTTTCATCTTAACATATGCCCAGGAAATCAATTTGCACACTGAAGTATAAGAAGCAGTAAACATAACATTGGAATAAGGAAAGACTCAATATTTCTTTCAATTAAGTGTTTATTGGAATTACTTTACAGTTCTAAAAAAGTAGATTAATACCTCTTTAGTTCTATTAGGCCTTTGTAGAAGGGTTATGTTCATATGTGTTTACTGCAACATTGTAAAAGTGAAAAATCAGAAATATTGTATGTGTTCATCAAGAAAATTTGCAGGACAAAAATATGATTAATTCAAACAATAGGTTATTGTGTAACAGTAAAAGCAAAGGATCCAACCTGCTTTCATCATTGTGGTTAGCTATTAAATCTACAGATGGAAAAGATCAAAGGTAAAGGGTGTAGAGTTGCATAACTATGCAAGAAAAACGCTAGGAAGGTGGTGCAGTGGCAAACATGCTCGCTGCGCAAGTGTGGAGACCTGAGCTCAGTACTTCCAAAGCCATGTAAATCTGTACAGAGACTTACCAACCAAGGGTTGCTATATTGCTATCATGAGATGCAGGTAGTGACAATGCCTGCCTGTTCACAGGCTAACTAGCAGGGCATATACACTGATGAGCAGTAAGAGGACCCATCTCAAATAAGTTAGAAGGCAAGAACCAACAGGAAGCTTTTCCTCTGGTCTCTATATTGCAGGCCCACATACACACATGTCACATTGATGCATGCAAATGCAAAAGTGATTCAAAATGAACAACAAAACATGCAGACTACATTGCTTATTGTATAGACATGTACATATTTATAGAAACTATATGCAAGTAGAGATAAGGCTAGTCCACTTGAAGTCCAGGGAGAAGTCACACTCTGTGGAGGAAGAGAATAGGTGGATCAAAGAGCAAGCAGGGATTGTAACTGTATGTGACCGTGTTCCTTAGTTGGTTGGTGAATAGGCGAACAGTTCATTCTCTCCGCATTTGTAACGTTCCCCATGGTAGAGAGAATACACCTTCTCAGGTGCTACTTAATGCTGACTAATCAAAAATTACCAGGAGCAAGGCCTCAAAGTCAGTATAAGCAATCAAGGTGCGTTTTGTGGGAAACTGGTTTGAAATTCTGTAGTTTGGATAATTTCCAAATAAACTGAGTGAGAGAGAAAAAAAATGACTCTGCAATAATGTAACTACCTTAGGTTTTGTTTTATCTTTGAGTGTGTGAGACATTTCATTATGTATCACAGCCCGACCTAGAACCCAGATTGACCTCAGTCCTCCTGCCTCAGTCTGTTAACCAGTGTTCTATTGCTGTGAAGAGATACCATGAATACAGCAAATCTTATCAAAAAAAAAGCACTTACAGTTACAGTTCAGAGGTTAAGTCTACTGTCATCATGACTGGAAGAATTGACAGGTAGACATGGTGCTAGAGAATAGCTGAGCATTTTGTATCTGGATCCACAGGCAACAGGAAAAGTGGGACACTTGGCCTGGCTTGAACATGTGAAGCCTCAAATCCCACCCCTAATGACATACTTCCTTCAACAAGGCCACACCTCCCTGGTGACCAAGCATTCAAATCTATGAATCTATGGGGCCATTCTTATTCAAACCACCCATTCTACTCCCTGGCCTCCATAGGCTTTTAGCCATACCCCAATGTAAAAATTCATTTAGTCCAACTTCAAAAGTCCCATTAGTCTGTAATAGTCTCAACACTGTTTAAGATTGCAAAATCCAAGGTCTCTTCTGAGATTCATGCAATCTCTTAAGTGTATACCCTTGCAAAATCAAAATACATACACATTTCACATACTTCCAACATACAATGGCACAGAACATACATTACCATACTAAAGAAAGTAAAGGAAGCATAGTGAGGAAATACTGGACCACAGGAAGACCTAAAACCAGGTGAGTAAACTCCAAACTCTGCATCTCTATTTCTTATGGCAAAGTGCTCTCCAGATCTCCACCTCCTTTCAGCTTTGTGGACTTTACACAGTTTTCTCTCTTGGGCTGTCTTCACTTGCTGTTAGCAGCTCTCTTTGGCAGGTATCCCACGACTCTGAATCTCTAACATCTTGGAGTCTCCAACACAATCTAGGCTTTACCTATACAGCTTCACACAATAACCTCTCTAGGCTTCCATTCAGGGATACCTCTGACACATGTTTGGCCTCAGTAGCTTTCCTTAGTCACAGAGGAAGATTCCATAACCTCTTTCTTGTATCCTTGACTATACAGCCAGAATCACATAATAAAAGCTGCCAAGTTCTGCCTCTTGCTAGGGCTTGAAACATGGCCCCCTCATTCAAACATATTTTTGCCAGCTTTCTGCCTTTCATGGTTTCTTTTGCTGACTAAGCATGTTGTCTTGAAACTCACCCTGTAGACCAGGCAGGCCTTGAACTCAGAGACTTGCCTGCCTTTGCCTCTGGAGTACTGTGTTTAAAGACTGTGTACCACCACAGCCTGCCCTGAATGTTTCTTAAATTCCTTTTCATTGGCTGGAAGTGCAGCCGGGTGAGGTCACCCCTCCTCTCCTTTCACTTAGTGTCAGACTTTTCAAACTTTTTATCTCCTGTGCTCCTTTTCCTCCTCCAACTGCACATTTTGTGTTTTTCTTGCTTATCTTCGTCTTTTCATTATATCTGCACAAGCCTAGCCACTGATAACCGAGCAATCGTGTCAACACTTAGTTGTCTACAAATCTTCTCTGTCAGAGCTGTTCATCTATAACTCCTCAAATTAGCCTCAGGTAAACTTTTTGGACAAGGGAAGAAAATAGCCACATTCTTTGTCAAAATGTCACAAAAATGATCCACACCACATAGTAATATTCTTCTTCTCTGAAACCTCTTGAGCCAGGTCCCCACGGTTCAAATCACACTCAGTCAGTACCATCCATAGTCTTCCATGCTCCTACTATTATGGTTCATTAAGTCCCACTTAAATCATTAAACTGCTTTCATCGTCCAAAATCTACATTCCTCCAAACAAAAGTACACTCAGGCCTACCACAGCAATACACTGCTCCTAAGTACCAACTTTTGACTTAGTCAATGTCATATTGTTGTGAAGAGACACCATGACCATGGCAATGCTTATAAAGAGAAATAATTCAGAGGCTTAGTACATTATCATCATGTTGGGAAGTATGGTAGCATGCAGGCAGACATGGTTCTGTAGAGTAGCTGAGAGTTCTATATCTGGATCTATAGGCATCAGGAAGAGAAAGCAAGTAGTGACACTGGACCTGGCTTGAACATTTGAAACTTCAAAGCCTACCCCTAGTGATACATTTCCTCTAACAAGGCTACACCTACTCCAACAAGGCTATACATCCTAATAATGCCACTCCCTAGTAACCAAGCATTTAAATCTATGAGCCTATGGGAGTTATTTCAGCTCAAACCACCAACTTAACTTTTCCAGTGCTGGGATTATAAGTATGGGTACTCACACTCAGTTAGAGTATCCACTTTGACTACCATTGGAAGCTTTAGAAAGCTAGATCCTTGGGCTTCCCACAGGTCAGGGAACCCTGATTGCTCTTCGAGCAGATGAGGGAGGGGGACTTGATCGGGGGAGGGGGAGGGAAATGGGAAGCAGTTGCGGGGAGGAGGCAGAAATCCTTAATAAATAAATAAATTAAAAAAATAAAAAAAAGAAAGCTAGAAACAACATGGAACCTTCTCTCATATAGGGATAGAGTTTGACTCTATTCACTATCACTCAGATTTGGAAAAGTTATTGGATGAATCTGTGCCTCATTTTATCCAATAGTGAAGAACAATAAGGACAAAATGAGAAAGGAGCTAGAATATAAATGCCCATTGACTCTATTGTTACAAAACAGCAAAGCTAAATTTCTATCAGTGAAAATGTGAATACCCACATAACATTCATTCATACAGTATCTTCCATCAGTCAGAAGCAACAAACTTACCATCTGAACCTGAGTTCAATTCTCAGACAACTGTCCAATGGAGAAGGCAAAACTATTTACTAAAATTGGTAACATGTTCAAGCAATAATAAAATAAATAAATCTCAAGAATGAAGTCTGTGAGTTTTTCCACTCTCACATTTTTGTGTGACATCCCTTTTAAAACTTCTCTAGACATCTTTATCTATTTGGCTTTGATTCACTGTAGTTCTGAAGGGCTGTGAAATATAGTATTCTGTCCCCTGTCTATACAGACCAGCACATGAGCATTACTGGTTCATTCTCATAGATCTTCTCTAATAGTACCTATGAGCAGGTACTTCTGGACCAGAGACAGCAACTTATGTGGGGAAGTGAATGAAGATACGATTCAGAGCCATCTATTTAAATATTCTCTGAAAACCTCCATCCTATACTGGACAACTCTTTTGCATGCAAGTTTGTAGTGTAGCTATTTAAACTGAGCATAATATGACCATCACCATGTGATCTTAGTCTGAAGTGCCAATAGCAACACAGCTCATAGTTAGATCTCAGGTAATGAAGCTGTTGATATTCCAGCTTTTGGTAGGAGAGGTAAGAGGGAGACTCTTATATGATACTGTAGTTTTTACTCGTGATTCTACCTAAGCTACATGTTATTTAGGGGAGATGCTAAAATAAAGACAAGGTAGGAAGATGACTGTGGTTCGTGCTGTGTGGAGGACTTTCCACAGATGTAGCTGCCTTTGAGTCATTCCTTGTCTTTTTTTTTTTTGGATTTTTTTTTTTGAGACAGGGTTTCTCCATAGCTTTTTGGTTCCTGTCCTGGAACTAGCTCTTGTAGACCAGGCTGGCCTCAAACTCACAGAGATCCGCCTGCCTCTGCCTCCCGAGTGCTGGGATTAAAGGCGTGAGCCACCACTGCCCGGCCTTGAGTCATTCCTTTTCTTGTAAGCAACCAAATAACCTCATTGGTTCAACAAGCTGCATTTAGATGGAGTATTAAAATTTTCTAGAGGAACAGAACTGATAGAAAGGGTTTTAACGGGTTGGCTTATGAACTGAGTATTCTAACAATGGTCATCTACATGAAAGAGAAGTTGAGAACTCCAGTAGCTGCTCAGTCCGTGAGGCTGAAGGCCTCAGCAGTTTGAATCCAATGCTGAGGGTCTGGGGCATTTCAAAAGAGGCACTGATTTTTAATCTGAATTGGAAGAATGGAGACACTCAGTTCTGAAGTCAGTGAAGAACGGCAATAGCAGTAGCAACAACTGGGTATTCAACAAGAAGTGAGGGTGTGGAAGCAGGCAGCTGTTCTTCCCTCAGGCCTCTGTTAGGAGGATCTGCCCCCTGTAGGGGAGGGTCTTCTGCCACTCAGTTAATCCTTCCTGGAAATATCCGCACATACCCTCTGAGATTCTAGATAGGATCAAGATGACTACCAGGAAAACTATTACAATATGATTGTTTCTTTGGCTTGTCTGAGTTGAATAGCTGTTTCTCTGTATCCCCAGGCTAAATCATGTTCGAAAGGTCCACATAGCAGCTGTTTTTAAGTTTGTGGGCATACATCATCTGTTTCAAGTACTCATCCCTGTGTGAACATGACTTTTCTAATAAAACTTTACTCACAAGATCGCCACTTAGCCTCAGGCTATGGTTTACCAACTTCTGGAAAAGTGAAATTATCTTCCATTCTACCCTTAGAAAATGCCATCTCAATACTTTTGGCATATGAAGGAAGCAATTGTACAATCTCAAAAATAATAAGAAAAACCTAATTTGCTACATAATATATAAAATTATTATAGAAGTATTGTTATTTTCTGGATTCTGTAATATTTAGCTTTTAAATTTGTAATATGGAATTTTATATTTGTAATAAGTATCCATATAATATCTAAAATTTTATTACTATTTTGCTTTTGTTTGTTTTTTTTTTTAAATAGGGCTTCTAAAACTGTATAAACTTTCAGCCCTACAAAACTCAGATCCATTCCTGCCCAAAGGCATGAGAAAATTGCACATTGGGGGAATTGCAAGTAATTTGGTTTTGCTCATGCGAAATAGTGAGGTGATTAAAATCACAGTCGGAAAGCCCGAGCTGAAATCCAGAGATTGCACCTTATTAGCTTTAAGACTTGGAAAAGTTAGTCTTCATTCTACTCTTCTTTCTTCACGCCTCTTTCCTACCATTCCTCTTTTCTTCCCTCCCTTCTTAATGTGGAAAAAAGGAAAGAATACCTCTAGCCTGGGAGGATTGTTGAATAAGATGAGTATGCGCATACACAGTGTGAACTTGGTAAGTGCAGGGGTAAAGATGAGAAAAATAAAGAAGGCGTATGGAGGTTGAGGCCAAAATGAAAATGGTACCTGACCAAAAGGTCTGTAAATCTACTCCAAGTGTTTCCATGCACGGTACAGATGATCAGGAATGCAGGCAGGTCTATCTAATCATGGCCTGATCACTTGTTTATGAACTATGAAGGGGTCCCAGTTCTGTCCATATGTGCAGTGAAAGAGAAATTGGAGGTTCAGTTGTCAAATTTCCTCTCAGGGAAACCTTCTGATGAACTGTAAAACCCTGGGTTGTGGCTGCATGACAGGAAAAAAATAAGATACGTCAGTGAAGGCCTATGAGTAGTACTCTAAAGAACTTATGTGGTTAAAGCTATCGATCCTTATTACAAGACAGGACAGATGTAGGAAGGTTGGGTTCAAAGATCAGTATCCAGGCACCTCCTTGGGTTTTCTTCAGAGCTTGAGGCAGGGCCACCAATCCCAACAGTGGCAGGATGTGGCAATCTGTGCACACTCACTGTCTGCCACATCATTATCTTACTGAAGACTCAGTTTGTAAAGGGGCCAGATTAGCCAAGTGCTGCAAAATGCTCAGATGTGGGAGGTGTTAGGCATGGAATTACCTGACCGCAGATGCTGCGTCTGGACTGGACAAGCTATCGTTTTAATACTTTCTCCTGGGGCTTGCAGTGTCCATATGATTAAAATCAGACAAACGGTACTCCCTGACAACATATACAGAGGTAACATTAAATAGTCTCTGAAGATGGACCCTAAAAAGAAATCCCACACTAGTCAGAATTGAGTATAATAAAGGGTTGTTTATTTAGGGGTAGACTCACAGATCACAGTTCTCTGCTTGAATGGGGAACAACAACTGAATCCCATAGTAGGAAGAGAGAGGGAACACATGCTTCACAGGGGCATTTATAGTATAAGAGTCCATGCTCAAGTGGGCAGATAACTTAAAGGCTTCTAGATGTAGGATTTCCTATAGCACTCCCCCTTTTGTTTAAACAAGAGAGTTCCAAGCCTAATACAAAATTATATACAATAAGAACAAATATCAGGTATAAAAATTAGAATTACAACCAACATAAATAATATCAAGCAAGAAATATGTGATAAAAGTTTCAATAATTATTCTATCCTAAGGTGTTTAAGTCTTGCATTATAAAAAATACTTGGCCAAATCATGAAAGGAAAGTAACTACAACTCTCTAGTCTTCAATCCCATTGAAGACCTGAGAAGGGAAATAATATTACTTGAGTAAGCAGGAAGTGCAATCAAGCAACTTCCAAAATGTGCAATAAATGACAGAGACAACTGGCTACCTGGGCAATCACCCAAAGTCTCATTTGCAATGTTGGAGCAACCAACCTTGATTAAGGCCTAAAGTAACTGACTGACCATTTTCAGAACCAGGGAAATTTTCAAAACCATCTTACCCTGTCTTGGCAAGATTTGACAGTTTTTTCTTGTATCCTGATTGTCATGTCCAGACATTGTGCATATTGTCAGTAGTTAATGTATGGGCAGTTCCTTGCCCAAAGGACAGTTTTGCCAAGAAGAAAACAAGCTCCAAGAGGAGTGTCTTCAATGTTCAACATTCTCTCAGGAATAGATTGGTACTGCCAGGAGCAATTGTGTCTCCCTTCAACAGAACCCCAAGTTATTTAAATGCCATATTCTACAGCTCTTTGAAGTGTTTGAAGATTACCTATCTATACAGAATACAATCTCTATGTTTATAAAGAATCTGATTAATTTAACTATGACAAACATGGATGATTATTGACCTATAATTCTTAATACCTATATAACTTAAAGACTAAAACTTCATATTAGAATATTAAACAATCTTTAAAATAACTGTGCATCAAATGTAGACAATGACCTCAAAATGTAAACAATGTGTAAGTATCTTGATCAGAGGTAGAAATTTATATTGCAATATGAAAAATATATCCTAAAATTGTATCAATATACAAAATGTCTTAAGCAGAGGTAGAAGCATGCATGCATACAGTATGACAAAATAACTTTGCCTAGGTATACAAATATTGAAGGTGAAAATGGGAACATTTTCAATATAATTTAAGTTTGTATCAATATACAAGAATCTAAACCAATATATGCTGCCTATAAATCATAGCTCACAACTCTTTACTCTATCACTCACTATTATTATTAGTGTGAGTAAGCTCACACTAATCTATTATCCCATCCAATTTTTCCTCTTTTTTTTCCAAAGAGATCCCTGAACCTACAAAATTTTTCCCCAACCCCCAACCCTATTACCATTTATAATCAACCCCTAAATTATGTCCCTAACCCTGAGGACAAACTTTGTTGAGAGAGGGGACATCATCTTCTAGAATTTCTTCCAGCCGTCACAGGGGTGATGCTCTTTCTATGGAATCCTGTGAAAGTAAAGTGATGGTTAAGTTCCAAGATTACTGTCTGGTACAATTGCAAATAGTCTCTGAGTGTATGATCGGGTTTTTCTGAGGTTTCTATTTGGAGTACTGGCCAGAATGTTTAAAATAGTGCACCATTCCAGCTATCCAAGTTGGAATCATCTTGAGCAGTTGGTACCCAAAACAGGTCTTATAGTAGTGCTATCAGCATCATGATGCCATATCAACCAGGTGGAGTTATTGTTGAGGGGACCCATTTTCTTCCTGAAAACTTCAAAGATTACTGCAGGAAAATTCATTTTTGATTGTGGGAAACTTAAACAGTATTTAAACAGACATATATTCAATGAAAGGTACAATAGAGACAAAAATAGTTATAAGAAAAGTAAAATTTTTTCTAAATTCTTTTTTTCTTTCTGTTCCATACTATGGCTCCTGACATGAGACTGAAACTCTGAATTTTTATTTTAACAACATGATTGAATTTAGGAAGGACAGAGCCATTGTCCAACTCCAAAGTCAGCTTTGATTTTTAAGTGAGTCATGACTATTATTCCAGTTTATGTTTAGAGATTCTTGCCCTCAGATGACCTGTCCTCATAAGCCATAATTCTCTTTGCTTGGTGATGCTATCTGGATAATTATCTTTTCTCTTTAGGCATCTAGATGTCCAGGGTCTTCTGACTTTTTGAAGATGAGTATTTTCTTGCAAAGACAAGAACAGAACCCTGCCCCAACCCTTATGAGGTTTTCTTACCACCGATTAGTTACTACCTTTGTGTATGAGCCCTCATTTCTCTTTCTCAAGAGATTTCTATTTTTCAAACTGAATCTTTATTTATTTTGATGGTACCCATAAGTTTTCTTCTCCTATTGAAACAAGAGCAAAAACCCTTCCCCAATGTAGCACATCTCTTGGTTTCCATTGTGAGGTCAACACATCCTTGAAATACACTGACTGATTTAATTCAGAAGATTTCTATTATCCAATGTCTCATTGTTGCTATTGTTCTTTCTTATTAGCATTAAGAAAATTCAAGGTCAATAAAGCATTATGTAATCTATTTCTGGGAGTATTTTCCATCCCTTTCTGTTTGTTTAACATATCCTTTGTAGTTTGATTTGATCTTTCTATAGCTGCCTGACCTGTAGTATTGTTTCATATACCTGCAATATGCTTTATATTATAATAGCAAAAATGTTTTTTTCTTAGAGACATATGTTGGACCAGTATCTGTATTTATTTGTGTAGGTATACCCATGATGGCCATAATTTCTAATAAATGTGTGATTAATGAATCAGCCTTTTCTGAGCTCAAAGCTATTGCCCATTGAAAACTTAAATAAGTGTCAATGGTGTGGTGTACATATTTTAATTTTCCAAAATCTGCAAAGTAGAACACATCCATCTGCCAGATTTCATTTCTTTGAGTACCTTTTGGGTTACTCCCTGCAGGTAGTGGTGTTTGGTTATAGAAAGAGTAAGTAGGACATCTCTCTAAAATCTTCTTAGCTTGTTGCCATGTAATAGAAAACTCTTTCTTTAATCCATTGCTTTTGACATGTTTCTTATGAAATTTTGAGGCCTTCAGCACATGTCTAATCAATAATCGATCAATTTCTGCATTACCTTGTACTAGAGGACCTGGCAGACTCATATGGAAATGGATGTGTGTTGTGCCTATGGGACAAAGCCTATTCCTGATTATATCTTGAACCTGTATGAATAATGAAGTCAATTTGTATCATCTGGTATAAATTCAGTGGTTTCAATTTGCAAGACAACTCTTTCTGCATATTGTAAATCAGTAACTATATTAAGAGGTTCTTTAAAATCCCTTAGTACCATTAGAATAGCATATAATTCTGCCTTTTGGACAGAATAATAAGGGCTTTGTTCCACCTTACTTAAATCTTCTGATTTTTAACCTGCCTTCCCTGATTTATTTGCATCAGTATAGAATGTATGGGCTCCAGTTATTGGTGTGTTCCCTACAATGCGGGGAAGGATCCAGGTAATTCTCTTTATAAGGTTAATTCTATCACTTTTGGGATAATTGCTATTAATCTCTCCTAAAAATTAGTACAAACTCTTTGCCAAGGTTCATTGTCTTCAAATAATTTTTTAATTTCATCAGTACTAAAAGGCACTCTAATCTCTGCTGGATCTATACCTGCTAGTTGACAAAAATCTCAATTTTCTTTTTATAATTAATTCAGAGACCTTTTCCATATAATTTTTTAATTTTTTACTTGGTTTATGTGGTAAAAAAAAAAAAGACCCATTCTAAGATAACATCTTCCCTTTGCATTAAAATTCCTATAGGGGAAATTCTGGAAGGTGATATAGATATGAATAATTTGCATTGGTATGGATTTTAAGGTCAATTTTGTTATATGTATACATATTTTTGCTCTTGATTAAGGTATTGTGATTGTGTAGTTCATTTTTAAAATGTAATGTATAATTAGGAAATATAGGTTGTTAATGGATAATCATCAAAAATAGTCAAGCTTGTAGTCATGTTAGTTAGATTTTCTAGATATATAGAGATATATTTCAGTTAAATAGGCATTCTTCATATCTTTCAAAGACTACAGAATATGGCATTTTAAAAGTTTTAATAACTTAGGACTTTTCATGACAATGAGACATGTCTGCCCCTGGCAGCACCAATCTACGTCAATAGGAAGATGGGCATTGAAGAGGCTCCTCATGGATTTGGTTAGCCATTTGGGCAAGAAACTGCTCTTGCCTGGACTGTTGCATAAACTGGACACAGAGAACCTGCAGAGAGAGGACTGCTGAACTTGCCTAAAGGTGAGATAGTCTTTTGGGGTTCCTGATTCATGAAAGGGTCTGTGAGACATTCTGCAGGACACAGCAGATAGTGAATGAACTGCCTTTGAAATTTCCTCCTTCATGGAAATGTCTCTTGGAAACTATGGGCCTGTAGGCTGACGATGGATGCCCCAATGGTACAAAAGAACTTTGGGTGACTGTCCAGGCAGCAAGATGTCTCTGTTATTTCTAGAGTTTGGAAGTTTCTTACTTCTTGTTTACTTAGGTAATATTATATCCTTCTGGAGTCTTTGATGGAGTTGAAGAATAGATAAATAGTTATTGTTTTCCTTATGATAAAAGATAAAGTAAATATAAATATTGTAACTGTAATTCTTGCTTGATAACTGTTTTGTTATATGTAATTTTACTATGTTAAAGTTAAAGCCTTTCTTTTTTGTTTAAACAGAAAAAGGGGAAATGATGGAGGAGAGTCATCTGTCTATGTGTTACTTTCATTGGTTAAAAAAGAAACTGCCTTGGCTTTTTGATAGAGCGGGATTTAGATAGGTGGAGTAGACAAAACAGAATGCTGGGAGAAAGAAAGCATAGTTGGTCAGACATGCTCAATCTTTCCCAGTAAGCCACCACCTCATGGTGCTCCACAGATTATTAGAAATGAGTTAATCATGATGTGAGAGTTAGCAAATAAGAGGCTGGAACTAATGGGCCAGGCAGTGTTTAAATGAGTACAGTTTATGTGTTGTTATTTTGGGTGTAAAGCTGGGCGGGACGAAAAGCAGGCCTGTTTGCCTCCTCACTACAGGAAGGCAATATGACTAAAATGCAATTAAGATTTGGATTTACCCTATTCACATGTGCCTCCTGCATTTTTTCTTTATCGACAATCAATTCCTTTTCTGATTCAGCTTTTAATTCTCTGGAACTATTTAAGTCTTTGTCACCATCTAAGGTTTTCTTTAAATAAACTATTAGATCATGTATTATCCCAACAGCTGGTCATAGACTAGAAATGTCTCCTAACAATCTTTGAAAGTCACTAAGAGTCTGCAATCAGTCTATCATAATTTGTGCCTTTTGTGCCCTAATTTTCTGTAAACCTATTTTGTAACCTAGGTAATTGACAGAATATTCTTTCTGTATTATTTCAGGAGCAATTTGTAAACCCCTTTTGACAAAACTTTCTTTACTTCTTCAAACATTCTTTCTAAAGTATCTATATTTGAATTAAATAGCAAAATGTTATCCATGTTATGGTAAATTATAGATTTAGGATATTTTTAAACATATTATTTCCAATGGCTGACTTACCAAGTATTGGTATAGAGTGTGGCTATTGAGCATTCCCATTTGAAGGACTATCCATTGGTATCTCCTAGTAGGCTGAGAATTATTATAAGTAGGCACTGTGAAGGCAATTTTTTCTGTTCTTTTCTTATAAAAGTATGGTAAAGGAACAATCTTTTAAATCAATAACTATAAGAGGTTATACTTTTGGTAATAGAGAGGGCAGAGGAATTCCAGATTGTAGAGGGCCCATAGGTTGAATCACATTGTTGACTAGCTCTTAGGTCTATCTTTTTAACAACAAATACAGGAGAATTTCAAGGGCTGGTTGATTCTTCAATATGGTGAGCATCTAGTTGTTCCTGTACCAGCTGTTCTAAGGCTTGCAGTTTGTCATCTGTTACAAGCCACTGTTTGACCCATATTGGTTTCTCAGTTAACCATTTTAAAGGTAGGGCTGTTGGTACCTCTAAAGGTTTGCTAGTTGTTTTGTGTTCTTGTACAGCTCAATGTCTGGTGGCCTTTGTGTATAGTATCTTATATTATTCTTCCCAGAAACAGACTGCAGGAATGTTAATCTGGGTATTCCATTGCTGCAGTAGGTCATGACCCCATAAATTCACTGCAATATTAGCCACATACAGCTTTAGCCTTCCTCTCTGTCCTTCTGGCCCTATGCATTTCACCTATCTTGTTCTTTGTTTCACTTGAGATAGGGTTCCAGTTCCTAGGAATTGAACATCTGCCTCTTGAAGAGGCCAATTTGAATGCCAAGATTCTGGAGTAATGATACTCACGTCTGCACCTGTGTCTATCAAACTCAAAATTACAATGTCATTTAAATGCACTCTTAGCTTTGGTCTTTGATAATTTATAGAAGTCTGCCAGAATATATATTTCCTATTTCCTATTAGAATTTTTTATTCTTCCTCCATGTTTATTCCATCATCCAGAACAGTTTTTTTTTTTCACAGAAGGCTCCGGATTTTTTAATTTTTCTGGTGAGATATGTCCTCCCCAGTGACTGTAAATGATTGGACCACTTTTGATTTGGGGGTCTGCGAGAGGCTCTCCAAGGAGTTTCCTGATGGCATCAGGTTGCCTTATCTGGTTTTGTTGATCTGCATTCATTGACCCAATGTAATGATACTTTGCCACACCTACATAATCCAAAAGGTTGATTCCTTTTATTTTTGCCATTCCCAGGGGAGACATTATTTCTAGGAATTCCTTGTCTACAATCCTTTCTCAAATGTCCTATTCTATCACAACTAAAACATTTGACATTTTGATGTCTTCTCATGCCTTTGGAAATTGTTTCTCCTACCCAAGTTTCAGTATTATAGTCAAATGTCTCAATGGTCATTGTGTGCAGGATCCATTCATTCATTGGCTACTTCAAGAGGAAGATGGGCACTGAAGAGGCTCCTAATGGCATTGGCTAGTCATTTGGGCAAGAAACTGCTCTTGCCTGGACTGCTTGATGTTATGCTGTGTGAGTTGGACATGCAGGACCCATAGAGATATGACTGCTGAACTTGCCTAAAGATGAAATGATACTTTGGGCTCCTGCTTCATGAAAGAGACTGCCAGACATTCTGCAGGACCCAGAAGAAAGTGACTGAAAACTGAAAATATAGGCAGAATTGCCTTTGAAATTTCCTGCTTCATGGAAAGTTTGCTGGACAGTATGGGCCTGTGGCTGAATATGGATGCTCTAACATTACAGAAGAACTTTGGGTGACTGTCCAGACAGTGAGATGTCTCTGTCAATTTTATGGTTTGGAAATTGCTTACAATGCACTGCCTGTTCACTTAGGTAATATTATATCCTTCTGAAGTCTTTGATGGAGTTGAAGAATTTATAGATATGGCATTCCTTAGTTATGATGAAAGATAAAGTAGATATAAATATTGTAAATATAATTCTTGCTTGATACCTGTTTTGTTATATGTAATTTTACTATGTTAAAGTTAAAAACCTTCCTTTTTTATTTAAACAGAAAAAAGGAAGTGATGTGGGATTCTCCTCTATATGCTCTGAATACCACTGGTGAATAAAAAAACTGGCTTGGATTGATATGGTAGAACAGAGCTAGGTGGGGAAATCTAAACTGAATGTTGGGAGATGGAAGGCAGAATCAAGGGAGAAGCCATGAAGCTGCTGCCAGAGACAGATGCACTAAAACTTTGCTGGTAGACCATGACCTCATGGTGATTCACAGATTAATGGAGATGGGTTAAATTAAGATGTAAGCATTAGCCAATAAGAGACTAGAGTGAATGGCCCAAGCAGTGATTTAGATAATATAGTTTCTGTGTGATTATTTTGGGGCTGAACAGCCATGAACCAATGAGCAGCCTCCTAATATAGGTCTCAACAGGTATTATTTAAGAATACATATGTATATACAAATACATATATGATGCAACAATAATTAATAACAAAAGAGACCATGAATTTGAAATAGAGCAGGGAAAGGTTTAGAGGAAGAAATGTCATAACTAAATTAGAATAAGACATTTAATAAAATAAAAATTAAAATGCAATGACAATAAAAACCAGACACATTATAGGAAAGGACCCTGAACATCAAGAAAATGAAAATAGGACCTAATCTGTCAATCAAAATGTAGACCCATCTAAACTACTCACCATAGTAACCAACCTCACCTTTCTTTAGAGTCCTCTAAAAAGACCCAGTCCACACCTGGGGCCCCACACTTTCACTCAGTGGCCTGCCTCAACCTTGAGACTGTCTCCCTCTAGTACCTGTACCATCACTTTGCTCTAAATAAACTTATCTTGCTTCTTTTGCACACCCCTGTGAGCTCTTGCTTTTACTTCTTTGGATGAGAATTCAAGAGCCTGGAAATACCCAGCACAGATTTCAACTTGAGGGGTGGGGATCTATCCGTCCATGACTTTAAACATCTCCTGCTGATGTAAGCCCCTACACTCCGAAGACAGACTTCAAAATTACTAGTCAAATTCACCTTAAATGACTTTCACTGAGACTTGAAGAAACAAATAAAAAAGAAAAAAAAAACCCTTGCACTACCAAAATGGGAAATTGTACTTGCTTTTGGAAGGAGGCCCTGGATAAAGCTCCCGTCTGGGAGAACATATGGAGCAAACTGCTCTCTCTCTGAAGAAGAGTGTGGTGCTGTGTTGCCAGGGACCAGACAGTAGTTTTCTAAGTCACAGGCTTTCTCTGAATCTCCATATTGCAACCAAAAGGGTGCTCAGTCAAGAGGATCCCAAATGGAGCCATGAACCTAAAAGAGTTCATGGCCTTTGGGTTTCTGGGAACAGCTGTGCCTGCTCTAGGAATCCAAGATTCTAATGATTTCTACAATTCAAAATGTAGACTTAAACTTCCAATTGCAACAGACATGTTTATATTAGATCAAGACTTTCACTAATATCACCCTCAAAGTATTCTATTTTCCTAAACCGCATTTGGTATTCTCACAAACAGCCAAAGCTTGACAGGCATTGAGGTCCCAGTGAGAAGGGAAATGTCCTGAGTGGTGACAATTATGATTGGGGTTCAGAGAGGTCACTGGAGACTTTCAATAGTCTCACAAGATTGTAAGGGCCATGGAGAAAAGCAAACGTGGAGGACAGAAGTTCAGTCATTCAGAACCCATGTGGCTGAGTTCCCTGGAAAAGAAGTATGAACATGGAGTTTAACAATTTTAGCTGTCTCCCTTGAGTTGCATATTGGTGGATTGGTAGGGAAGGAAATGAGAGGCAGAGGCACGAGGCAGACAGGTGCTGCTTTGGAGGGCAGGGATGAGGTTCCAGGTACAGATGAAGAGGAATCAGTTCAGGATTCAGCACAATCGGAGTCCTTTTGAACAAAGCTGGCATATCCTGGGAAAGATGAAGGGCCACACTGTAGGAGGGCAGCTGAAATGCAACCACAAGAGTCTCCAGTATGTTGTGATTGCTCTTGTCAATTGTCAAAACAACAGAATCTAGACTTGCCTAGTGGCTGAGCCTTTAGGCATGCCTCTGTGGGATTATCCTGGCTGAGTGAGTGGAGGTGGGAAAAGCCATCCTGACTCATCATGAACTACATAAAATGGAGAAAATGAACTGAGAACTACTATGCAATCTCGTTGGGCTTCTCAACTGCAGATGGAATGTGAACAGCTGCTTTAAGCTCCTGCTTCCGTGATTTCCCTCCCATGATTGACTGTAACCTTGCACCATGATAGAGAATAATAATAAACACTCTACTTTCAGTGGCCTTTGTCCCGACATTTTATAAACAGCAACAAGAACAGAAACTATGACACATGGTTTAGATCAACTTGATTATTTTGTGTCTACACGACTCGTGCTTTCTTGGACTTTTTATTAGAAGCTAAAGAAATGTTACAAAGAGGAAGATAACAGCATGCAAAGCCATTATAATGTATTCAAATTCATGTTGTATGATAATCATCCAGCAATGGCCAGGCATACCAGAATGTGAGGCCAGAAAAGAACACAGAACTTGTGGGTAATTTGTGAAATATGGGTAGAAAAATAAAGCTGATTTGTTAAGATGTTTTAAAACACCAAAGACAAAACCAGGAATTTTAAATGGCAAGTGGAATATATATATATATATATATATATATATATATATATATATATATATAAACAAAAAACAAAGGAAGCTTTAAATAAAAAATAGAATTAAAATTATATCAATTAAATCACACAATATTTAGGTATGGAGTCGAGAATGTTTTAGAAACAAATATCTGACAAAAATCTCTGAGAGAAGAATGATTTGTAAAAATAAGGGCAGAAAAGTGTACATAAATTATATTATTTTGATCTACAAATATTATCTTGGAGTTCAGAATTGGATGAGTGTTGGAGGAAGCTGCTTGTTAGTTCCCAGTCACTTAGCTCCAAAATAACCACACAGAAACTGTATTAAATAAATCACTGCTTGATCCATTAGCTCTATCTTTTTATTAGCTAATTCCTACATATTAATTTAATCCATGTCTATTAATCTGTATATCACCACAAGGTTGTGGCCTACCAGCTAAGTTTCAGCATGTCTATCTCTGTCAGTGGCTCCATGGCGTCTCTCTGACTCCGCCCTTCTTTCTCCCAGCATACAGCCTAGCTTTCCAGCCTAGTTATGTTCTTCTCTGCCATAGGCTCAAAGGAGTTCTTTATTCATTAATCAATAAAAACAACACATAGACAGAAGGACCTCCTACACCAGATGAGAGACTGGAAAGGTGTTTTAGTTAGGGCTTCTATTGTCATAAAGAGACAGCATGGCCACTGAAACTCTTATAAAGGAAAAATATTTAACTGTGGTGGCTTACAGTTAAGAAGCTTATTTCATTATTATTATGGTCCAGCACGGCAGTATGCTGGCAGACATAGTGCTGAAGAAGGAGCTGAGTCCTACATCTTGACTTGCAGCCAACAAGAAGAAGTCTGTGTCAATGGGTGTGTCTTGAGCATATGAGACCTCAAAGCCTACCTCCACAGTGACACATTCACTCCAACAATGCTATATCTACTCCAATAAAGTCACACCTTCTAAGAGTGCCACTCCCTATGAGTTTATGTGGGGCAATTACATTTAAAGTACCACAGAGAAATAGAAGGCATATTTGAAGAAAATATTCTTAGAATTCCCATAAGGGATAAAAGACAGATTAAATGATCCTATAAACTCAAGTAACAGAAATATTCGGAAATCTATATTGAGTTACATTTTGGTGAAAAGTAAGGACAAGGGGCTGGAAAGATGGTGGCTCAGCAGTTAAGAGGGCTTGTTGCTCTTGAAGAGGACTCAAGTTCTGTTCCTACCATTCACAATGGGTAGCTTAAAACCACTTGTAACTCCAGTTCCAGGGCATCCCACATCCTCTTCTTCTGGTATTCTTGAGTATACGTACATATATGACACATACCCATTCATACACACATAAACACACACAAATAAAAACAAATTTCAGAAAAGAGAAACTAAAGACAAAAATCATAAAGATGAACAGAGGAGAAAATAGTATTGTTGTCTTCAGAGATATATAATAATAAATAAATTCTATGGAAATGATAAAACCCAGAATCTACATAAACAAACAAACAGTCTCTAACTTAAAGTCTGTAGACTATAGACACAGTAATAATTTAATTTAAAAGTGAAAGCAAAATAAATACATTTCCAGAAAAAAGTATGTTAAGACATTGGACTTAATACTAAATGAAATACTTTAAAATACTTCTTTAAGCTTCTTAACGTTAATCTAGCTGCAAGCATGAACATCTCACAGAAGTAAGGAGGAATAAAGAAACTTGAATATATTTGAATATGTTTGCAAAATTTGTATATCTTAATTGTATATGACTTAAAACAGAAACAAAGTTAAAACACATAATGTCACTGTAACAGAAGGCAAATGAATACGCAGACACATGGAAGTTCTAGCATCAGAAACACAGTCAAAGTTGCGACTTATTTTTTAAGCTGCTTTTCAAAATATATTACTCTTGTGTCTGTGTGTAGGTATGTGCACATGAGAGCAGATGCCCACAGAGACCAGAAGAGGGCATCAGATCCGAGGAAGCTGCAGTTATTTGTTGTGCAATATTTGTTTAACTATGTAAAGTTGTGTTGCATTTGTTTACACTGCATCTGTTTAACTATATAAAGATGTTTTGCTATTTTACCTTGCCTATCTAAGACACCTGATTGGTTTAATAAAAAGTTGAACAGCCAGCAGCTAGGCAGAGGAGGGTTAGGCAGGACTGGTAGGCAGGAAAAAGGCAGCCAGTTGGCCAGCCAGGGACCAGACAGATAGATATGGAGAAAGCAGAAAACAGGATGAACAGTATGCAGATGAAGTAAATGAGCCTCAGTGCAGCACACAGATGAGTAGAAATAGGTTAATTTAAGTTAAAATATAGTGCTGGCTAGAAACAAGCCTAATCTAAGACTGAGTATTCATAATTAATAAGTCTTCATGTCATGATTTGGGGGCTGGTGGTCCAAGAAAGCCTGTTATAGATATTGGTGTTTATGAGGAACCTGAGATGGATGCTGAAACTAAGAAATGTTCTCTGCAAGAGCAGCAGGTGTTTCTCACCTTCTGAGCTAAGCGACAGTTCTGAGCACAGTTGAGGAGGAGCTGTAACATGGCAGCTGGAACGGGCATAAGGCAGCTGTGTACTGTGTCAAAGGAGGTGAGTGTCCTGTAAAAAAAAGTAACCCAACTGGAAGGACAAGAGAAAGAAGAAGGGGGCCATTGAATGATTAGGTCATATATACAAAAAAGACCAATAATTTAAACCTATAAATTATATTGAACAAAAGGAGAATTATTACAATTGGAAGACAAAGGTTATTAGAATTTAAAAGGTAGACTGTAATAGATAAGTAGCAGACTCGCAGAGTGGGGGAGAGATTCTGTTTGAAAAATCCTCCTTAGATATGAGGATAAACTGGTAGAAAATGGAAGCATGGAAAAGTTACAGCAAGCAAACACTGTGTGAAGAACAGGGATATAGTTATGCTAATCCGAATGCTGGCCCAAGAGAGATTGTTGCTGGACACAATAGATGGCATAAGCCCAAGGAGGAGCTGGGATTTATTCATGTATTCAACACATGGCTGCTGTATTTCCACTGTGGGCCAAGGAGGGACAGCTGTCATGAGCAACCATTTTGGCCATCAGGGAAATGATCTGGGAGAGGGGGTTGTGAGAAGGGACTGTGGATTCCTGTGCTAGTCAGGTGCAGGCAGGCTCTGCTTTAATTTTTCAATGTAAACATTTTATTTCTTTATTAAAAGCTTATTGATAAAAATATCCTAATTTTAAAATTTATTTCAAAAGAATTTTATGCAATATATTTTGATCATCTTCTTCCCCTCTCCAACTCCTCCTAGACTCCCCGCACCTCCCTACCTATCCAAACTTCATGTTCTTTCGCTCTCAAAGAAAATTTTTAAAACTAATATTTACATTAGTGAAGTGAGAAAAAAATATGAACTAATGAAAGTTTTTTAATGTCTATGTTTGTACTTGTGTGTGTTCACTGGTGCACCCAGGTGTGTGTGTATGTTTTGTTGTACATGGGTGTGTATATATGCTGTGAGCACATGCCATTGCACACTTTGGGAAGTCAGAGGACAATGTCTATGTTGGTCCTCCCCTTTCACTTTAAGATAAGATATATTATGGTAGTCTGTTACATATATCAAGCTAGCTAGCCTAAAAGCTTCTGGGAATTCTGTCTTTGCCTCCTATGTCAATACAAGAAAACTGGGATTATATACTGCTATGTCTGTGATTTTTTTAGGTAGCTTCTGGGGATTCAAACTCAAGTCTTCAGGCATGTGGTGAGAACTTTTCCCACTAGCCATTTCTCCTGCCTGAACTTGTATCTTTAGTAAGATAATAAAGGCAGAAGGGGTTTTTGTGCTGTTTCAGTCTGCAGCTCTATATTAGCACGTGTCAAGCTTCAGTAGACACTTGAATGCTTACTGCTGCCCTGAACTGCTGCTGTTTCTCTATGCACACAGCTCCTTTCCTCTTGAGTGAGTTCAGAGAAGCAAGAGTGTGGGATTAGAAGTTCTCAGACATCTGTTCTTTAAAAACATCACAGGGTATGAGCTACTCATTGAGGACTGACCTCTTGGAAATCTCTGTAAGTTTCTAATTTAAAGACTAACAAGTAAGAAATGTATTTATGGTTATTGTGTGTAGGGTGTCGGGGTAGGCACATGTACCATGGTGTGCATATGGCAGTCAGAGAATTCTGTGGAGTGGGTTCTCTCCTCTCACTTCTATGTGGGTTCCTTGAGTTGAGGTCGGAGTCTCAGGTTTGCACAGCAAGTGCTCTGCCCACTGAGCCATCCTGTCCATCCTAAGGATGACAATTGTTAGAAAATGAAAGTTTATTATTATTATTACTGTTCATATCTGCATATTGCAATGAGTCCAGACAATGCACATATTCTGTACAGCACACATCCTCATATTATGATGGAGCAAACAGATTCTTGCATGGAGGGTCTCACAGTGTGACTGGGTGTGTAAATGTTAAATGGACAGGACAGGTGGAGCTCTGAAAGGAAGACAATGATTTATGTTTATTTCAGGAGGATGTACACGACCCCTCAAACTTCATACACTGAGGCCTGTGATAGTACTGTAAGCATGATCGCAGCTGGAATCACTTAGAAGGCAAAGATCTTGGCATAACTGTGAAGGGGTTGCTCTTCGATAGGCTAGGGCCCTAACTGAATAAAAGGGAGAAAGTGAACTGAGTACCCACGTCCATCTCTTTCTGCTTCTTACTGTGGCTGCAATGTAAATATCTGTCTCATACTCCTGTGACACACCAGCCCTGCTATGACAGACTGCACCCTCACACTGAGACACACCAGCCCTGCTATGACGGACTGCACCCTCACACTGAGACACTCCTGTGACACACCAGCCCTGCTATGACAGACTGCACCCTCACACTGAGACACACCAGCCCTGCTATGACAGACTGCACCCTCACACTGAGACACTCCTGTGACACACCAGCCCTGCTATGACAGACTGCACCCTCACACTGAGACACACCAGCCCTGCTATGACAGACTGCACCCTCACACTGAGACACTCCTGTGACACACCAGCCCTGCTATGACGGACTGCACCCTCACACTGAGACACACCAGCCCTGCTATGACGGACTGCACCCTCACACTGAGACACACCAGCCCTGCTATAAGATAAAATAAGCTCTTCCTCCCTTCCATTTCTTTGTCCAGTGTTTTTTCCAAGCAAGTAGACAAGAGGCTGATTCAAAGCCCTAAACACCATACTGGTGCTTGCAGGTGGAAACTCCTGGTTGGAAAGTAAGATGTAGGTGTGGATGTAAGACTGGGAGTCGATGAAGTCATGAAAGCTGAGTTCCCACGGATAATGTCTTTAGAAAGAAACAAAGAGACAGGAGCCCATTAGGCATGTCCCTGGCTACTTGGCAGGCTGAAGCAAAAATATCATATACTCAAGCTCAGCCTGGTCTATAAAGTGAGTTCAAGGCTAGCCCGAGCAATGTAGTGAGACCCTGTATCAAGTTAAAAACGTAAAAGAGGGCTGGGATGAAGCTCAGTGGTAGAGCATTTGCCTAGCATGTGAGAAGCCTTAGGTTCATTGTCCATACCACATGTGCATGTGCACATGTGTGTGCATGTATGTGCACACACACAAACACACACACACACACACAGAGCTTAGCTTTACTTTTTTCCCCCTTTTCTTCTATCACATAAGTACACGGATACAAGGCAGTTGTTGGTTGACCAGGATGAGAACATTCATTAGGAGCTCGATTGGCTGCCACCTTGACCTTGAACCACTCAGTCTTCAGAATAGAAATAAATTAATATTTGCTGTTGAAGCTATGCGTAGATGTTTTGTTCTAGAATCCTGAACTGTTTGTGACCATGGTTTTCTGTTCCTGTCACTAAAGTGAGTTTCCATGTTATCATGAGTAAATTCACAATGTTCCCACTCCCACATCACACCCCATAAAAGTAAGCCTGCATTTGGGGGACTGAGCTTCTGCCTCCATGTGAGATTACAGCTCATTCTTTAATTAATTATGCACCAGTGTCTCTGGCTAATAAAATCTAAACAAAGAGCTTTTAATCCAATTCATAGTTTTTTCCCCTCCACTGTGAGCAGGCTGTCAAACATTATCAGATTCCGCATGTAAAGCAGAGAGGAGGCAGGCATCATCCCCACCTGCTTAGCAGGATTGTAAGCAGAAAGCTTCAAGTCAGAGAACAGTTGGCTGTGCAGATGGCTGGGACAGAAAACTCTGGAAGAAGCCACTTGCTTACTGCAGCCCGGACTGGGGAAGAGACCATTTGAGGGTTGCAGGCAGAGTGACGCTTCTCTGGGTGTCTTGACTTGGTCCAATGAATGGGTGAGAACTCAGAAGAATATTAAAACTGGCAAAGAGGTATCTCAGTGATGCATGCCTTACCCATATCTCTAACCATCTTCACTGTGGAAGCTGAATCTCCTGTTTTCCAGGTAAGGAAATGATAAAACCCCCACAAGTGAAGTCATTTACCTAAAATGGCACAGCACTCATCAATGTAAGTGTAGTTGGGGGTATTTGAACCAAGGTCTTCCAGACCCTCTATGTTACACTGGACTTTTTGGCAAAAGCCCTAAGGTGACCAGTGAGTGATGACCAGATGTCCTTCTCTAAAATGCTGCATAGAGATACTAGAATGTAGAATGTGCTGTCTGACCTTTAAGGCATGCCTTTATAAACTGAGAGAGCAAAATGAACACATAAGGGCCAAATTAAAAGCATTAATGTACTGAACTGTGTGACCACGACACAAAGTCTGCAGTCAGGGCTCTCTATAGGAACAGAACTGATAGAATGAATATTTATATTGAAAAGGTTTATTAGACTGCCTTACAGGATATGGTCTGGTAGCTCAATAATGCTTGTCTTGTGCTCTATATGTTGACAATCCAATAGCAGTAGCCCAGTCCATGAAGTTAGGCGTCTCAGCAGCCCTGATCTAGGGCAGGATTTCTGGAGAGCTACTGGTCCTCAGTTCACATTGGAAGCTTGAAGGGCTTCAATGCACACATGGTGAGGCTGAAGAAATTGGTTCCAACGTAAGAGGTGGAATCAGAAGAGGCAGCAAGAGTAGATATGAGGGGAGTCCTAGTGAAGAGAAGGGAGAATCTTTCTGTCTCCCATGTCCTTTCTCCAAGCTGCTATCAAAAAGGGG